>NC_090808.1:35834751-36143830 GCF_036512215.1 Solanum lycopersicum
AAGCTCCAGTTTGACTGTTAGCTTCCATGGAGTTTTGAGAGAACTTTTTGGAGGAAAGAGTTTTGAGTTTTGAAGAATGAAGTCTAATACTAGGTTTTAGAGTTTAATATAACTTAAAATACCCTAAATATCCTAAACTAACTATCCCCCAATTCATTTATCCAAGGGTGGAATTTACCAACCACCCTTGGCTTGGCTGAAACATTAGCAGAATCGCAGATGCCCATTGACGGGCACCATTGACAGACCATCAATGGATTGACGGGCTGTCCTGGTCATCTATAAATGGTGACTATGAATGTTCAAATGGATCTAAGGTCCAAAATACTAAGTGTCAACCTACGGAATCCATTGATGCACCATCAATGGGAAGATGGTTTGTCGAATGGATCCGTCAATAGTAAGACCTGATAGCTTCTTGGCCAACAGATAGGGTCCTCCTCAAGGGACTCTTGTGGGTCTTTGAGGAGTCGTACCCATATTTTTTTACCCTAATCACGAACATTTAGATGCTAGGATCACCTCCCATCATTTTAGTCTCTAAACAACACACCAAAAATGAACAACACACAAGGACACGCTAGCATACAAAAGACTAGTTTTTGAGCGTCTTGGTCGTTCGTTGATGTTTCACCTCAAAACCACTCAAACCAAACCTTCGAAGCTATTTCTCATTAATTTAGCAAGTTATTAACTCAAGAAACTCTTGTGAGTTTCTAGTTCATGCTAGTTCATTTTGAGGGCCGTTACAATGGTGGTCCAATTTGTGTCTAGATTCTATCTTTTTTCACTCTCTTAACCTTTCTTGCTAAGTCAACTTACTATGCCTACTAAGTACCTTTGCTTTGGTACTTATGTTACACACTATTTTCTTGATGCAAGTCCTAATACCAGTTACCAACGGTGGTCCTTCGTGCAATCATTTGTAGCTTGTGGATATGGAAGATTAGGATGAGTACTTGACGTCTTAGACCAACGTATTTCTTCTGTATATATGTTAGCTAGTCTTTTGCCTTTGAGATGGATTGGTATGGTTCACTTTTGGAACTTGTACTCGTTCATATTAAACATCTTGGTCTTTGGGAATTCCATGCTATGGGAAGGCTACCACTGTAGATAGTTTTGGTTTGTTGGTATTATCTTCTACTTAGTTCTACCATTGTACTAATTACTTGTTGTTTTGGGTAAGGGTTGACTTACCTAATGGTTGGCTATAGTAAGTTCTATATTGACTTAGGGAGTCACGTCGTGACAAATAGACTTGTGGGAATAGGTGTGAACAACAGTTTTGAATATTGTATATTGATTTCGTATTTTTATTATTATTTTTAATGATTAGGATTGTAAGAATAATGTTGCGTTTTTTTTTTGTAGTTCTCTTAATGATTTCTCTTTTTTTAGTATTTCATATAAATTTTTTTTTGTTGACGTAGGTTAATATTTTCTTTTGGTTCAAAAGAGTAACTTTGTCTTTGTTGTATGTTATCTAAGTATTGACTAACCATTTTGCTCTTTGAAATCAATTATATGTTTGGATAAATATATATTGACATGTTATTATTGGAACAAGTTGACTAGTTAGGTAATATAACATAATGATAATGTAATTTTAAGAGTTTAAACATCGAGTGTTAGAATATCATGTAAAAAGTAGTAGTAAATGTAATGCGACAAGGAGAAGGGAAATAAAAGACATCCATCCTCCACAAAACTCATCTTTTGATGTTCACAAGCGAGAGTTGAAGGTGCAAATTGTTGATATTATATGAAGGGCAAAAGGTGAAGAAAGAATAATGAAGGTGAAGGGAATACTTGGAAATCAAGATTTGTGAGTGTAATCGCTCATAGTCACTATGCGTGGTTTCAAACTGAAAGATCGTTGTAAGACTACTCAAGTCCATGCTTACAACGCTAACCCTTTTCCTACTATTTCCCCAACTTCTTCCAAGCTCCAATACCCTACAATCGACTCCATTTTGTCTGAATCTCCTTTTCTTCCCTATGGCCTTCCAAAAACACATTCTTTTGAGCCCCCACTTGACCTTTCTCTCAAATCTCTTGATTTCGTTCAATCCTTAGCTCACCTTTACCGCAAACTTCAGATGACACAAGATTTCGATAAATCTTTGCTTCATTTAGAACAATATGCTCTGTTGTACACCCTTGGTGATCCAAAATTGCTACGTAGGTGTCTTCAATCTGCTCGTCAACATGCTGTTGACGTCCATTCCAAGGTCGTGTTGTCTGCTTGGTTGAGGTTTGAGAGGAGAGAGGATGAATTGGTAGGATCATCACCTTTCGATTGTATTGGAAGAGTACTTGAATGCCCCAAAACTGCTTTGCTACACGGCTATGATCCCAAATCAGTTTTTGATCATTGCCAATCTCATGGGCCCCTCCAACCACCACCTAATCAGATCTCAGATGCCAATAATTTCCTCACCTCAGAAAACGATGGGGGCATAGTTCACTTCTGCATACAAAATCAGGAGGTCAACTGTATTCGAGGTAGAATTGCAGCTCTCTCTGCTCCATTAAAATCAATGTTGTATGGTGATTTCATTGAGTCTGAGAAGGAAACAATTGATTTTACACACATTGGCATATCTGTCGATGGAATGAGAGCTGTAGATTCCTTTAGTAGGACTAGAAGATTTGATTCCTACCCACCGAACATACTTCTCGAGCTTCTTTCATTTGCAAACAGATTCTGTTGTGAGGAACTCAAGTCTGCTAGTGATTCATACTTGGCTTCTTTGGTTTCTGATATTGATGAGGCATTCATTCTAATTGATTATGCTCTGGATGAGAGAGCACCTCTGCTTGTGGCGTCTTGCTTGCAGCTAATGCTAAGAGAGCTTCCCGGTTATTTGTATAATCCAAAAGTTCTCTGCACATTTTGTAGCTCTGAGGCTAGGGAGAAACTTGCCACAGTTGGGCAAGCTTCTTTCCTCTTATATTATTTCCTTAGCCAGGTAGCAATAGAAGATAACATGATGTCCAAAGTTACGCTTATGTTGTTGGAGAGATTGAAGGAGTGTGCCACTGAAACATGGCAAAAGGCACTATCTATGCATCAACTTGGATGTGTGTTGCTTGAAAGAAAGGATTACAAAGAAGCTCAACATTATTTTGAGATGGCAATTGAGGCTGGCCATGTTTATTCAGTAGTAGGTGTTGCACGGACTAAATTCAAGCAAGGGCAGAGGTTTTTGGCTTTTGAGCTAATTAATGGTATTATTTCAGAGTATACACCTACGGGGTGGATGTACCAAGAGAGGTCTTTGTACAGCTTAGGCAAACAAAAGATTTTGGATGTTAATGATGCCAGCAGATTGGATCCCGCCCTTCCTTTTCCGTACAAATACAGAGCCATTGTGATGGTCGAAGAGGACCAGGTTGAGGCTGCTATTGTGGAGATAAATCGAATTATTGGTTTTAAGGTCTCTCCAGACTGCCTTGAACTGCGGGCTTGGTGTTTTATTGCACTTGAGGATTATCAATCTGCTATAAGAGATATCCGAGCATTGTTGACTCTAGAGCCAAACTATATGATGTTTCATGGGAAAATGAGGACTGACCACCTGGTTGAGCTTCTCAGTCTGCACGTCCAGCCGTGGAGCCCTGCAGATTGCTGGATGCAACTCTATGATCGATGGTCATCTGTTGATGATATTGGTTCACTGGCTGTTATACACCAGATGCTCATAAATGATCCTGGGAGGAGCATTCTGCGATTCAGACAATCTCTGCTCCTATTACGGTAGTTTTTCTTTTGATTTTTGCTGCAAGTTTAAGCTGTATGCACAATTCCTACCTTCTTTAGATCCTGATATCCGTTTCCTTCATTTTTGGGGAATGGGAGCAAAAACGAAAAAAGGGAAAGACTTATCAATGTGATGAGAGATGAACTTTTTGTGGCGATCTATTGATCATAAGCTTGTTGTCTCATGTGGTTTGTATGCTTAAACAACATTACTATTGATTGTAGCACATTAAGCCCGGGTTTTAAGTTATAAGATCGTGTAGTATAAGTTGAAATTGATAACTTACGAAGCAACTTTATCCTAACTATTTTATTTGGATTGAAACGACAAATGTGAATGACATATAAATATATTTTGGAAAAAAATGGCAATATAGGTCATTCATAGACAGAAAAGCCTTATCATGGGTAACATTCCATGCTATCGATTTTCATAATGATTTGATGGAAACGCATCCTATAGCTTATGTTTACCTAACACACTTTACATGCAGGTTAAATTGTCAAAAAGCTGCAATGCGCAGTTTGCGCCTGGCCTGGAATCATTCCACCTCCAAATATGAAAGGCTTGTGTACGAAGGATGGATTTTATATGACACTGGACATCGTGAAGAAGCACTTGCCAAGGCTGAGGAATCCATTTCTCTCCAAAGGTCATTCGAAGCCTTTTTCCTTAAAGCGTATGCTCTAGCTGATGCAACTCTGGATTCTGAATCTTCATCTTATGTCATCCAACTGTTGGAGGAAGCACTAAAATGTCCTTCAGATGGTCTTCGCAAGGGACAAGTGGGTCATTTGTCCAAACTAGTTCTCTTGGTGTTTCTGTAAATGAATTTATTCATGTTATATTTTCTTGGCAGGCATTAAATAATCTGGGGAGTATTTACGTGGATTGCAATAAGCTGGACCTTGCTGCAGACTGCTATGTCAGGGCCCTTGAGATAAAACATACAAGAGCTCATCAAGGGTTAGCTCGTGTATATCATCTAAAAGGTGATCGGAAGTCTGCTTATGAGGAAATGACTAAGCTGATAGACAAGGCTCAGAACAAGGCATCAGCTTATGAAAAACGGTCAGAGTATTGTGATCGTGACATGGCAAATGGTGATCTCAGCATGGCCTCACTATTGGATCCTTTAAGGACTTACCCTTATAGATACAGGGCTGCAGGTACATTATCACTTTCAATAGGTTTGCCACCCTTGCTTGTTACTAACTTCTTTGTTCAGGAAGAGATTGCTAAAATTCTGACTAACAACATGACTGTAGGATGACAAATAAAACTTGTTATATGAATTTGAAGTGAAGTTCATCTGTGATTATATTTGAGGGGAATATTTTCTTAGTTTCTAGTGCTAGTTGTGTTAAAGATTCCTGGTGTAACCTAAAGAAGTTTCACAAATAGGAAGCAATATTTCGCTTGTATGACTGGGCTTGAATGGATGAATGATCTTATTGAAAATGCAACTCAGTTTTTGAATGATTATTAGTGTTGATAAAGGATGAATACATGTCCGTAGGGGTGGGAATGGGGCGGGGCAGGTTTCGGGCTATGCGGTCCGGAGCGGGTTTAAGGATATGTGGGGGCGGGGGCAGGGAAGGAGGGCGGGGCAGGTTAAAAGTATATTTTTAAAAAATTAATGAGGGCCGGGTTGCGGGTCTATGTGGGGTCAAACAAAAGAAGTTTTAAAAAATAGTATTTCTAAAAGCTTGCTTAATACTAACTACAATGTTTGGAAAGAAATTGTATTCTGTTATTTCGAATTAACAAAAAGTTAAATTAACTACTCATTATTGTAAGGAGAAATGACTAGCACTGTGTTCTGCTATTTGAAATAGGTAAATAATATTGTATTCTGCTTCTGCTATACATGTAAAAATAGGAAATAAATTCAATAACTAAAAACTATCCCTAATCCTATTTTGGAGGAGAAGAAAATTATGCTGGATGGGGGGAGATTTATGCCCAACCCCCACCTCGTCCTATTGCCATCCCTACATGTCCGAACTGCCAAGAAAAAAGTTCAACCAAAAATTGATATAGAATCACTTGAAAGAGCCTTTATTTAGGAGAATACCGTCTCTTTTCTTCTTCTAGGATTGCGATTACTATCACTCTTATAATTCAAATATGGTCTTCTAACACATTTGCCATGGTCAGTGATCTTCGTTTTTTCCATGTCTCAGCATCGTCTAATAGCATTGTTTAACAGTAAAATTCCTATTCTTGCTGCCAATCTAAAGTATAGTCTTTCACATCTTCATCTAATACCACAATTTCCAGTTTCTGCATCAAAAAGTTCAAATCTTCTCTTTCTAAATCATTTGAATCCCTTCTAAACAGCAGTTTGTGTGGGGACCAATATAGATTGAAATAATAAAGTAAAAATAGAAGGACAAAGATAAGGAATAAAAATGATCGGAGTATGAAAGCATGCGCCTACCATTTCTGTCAGAAGAGTAATTGCAACGTAGCAATTTGTGTGCGTCAGAATTAATTCATTCTGATTGGTAAAAACAACAGCTCCTCTTGCTATTAAATTTAGTAGGATTTGTTGGTCTTTCAGTTGAAGTACTCCAAAAAATAAATTAATAAGAGAGCTATAAGGAGGAGATAGAGTAATCCACAAGTTCTTTTAAGTCTGTGAGAAAATAGAGTGGAAGTAACATTGTAGTGAGTTGTGCTTTTTTTTTTCCATTAAGGTGTAGTAATCTCTTTATACTGCCAAGTTGTTAAACTGTTGTTGTAATTATACTTTGTTTAGATATATCTTTTACCCCGTTAAAAGATATGTTGTAGTTATTACTTTCTTGTTTTTGCTATTAGCGTAGACATAATTCCTGGGTGGCATTATTATTTTCAACAATGTGGTATCAGAGCCATGACAAATAATTGTCCATTGTCTTTTCAGTACCCCGTCTCACAAAAGAATATTATGAAAATTTTTTTCTATGAATAAAAGTCATTCTTGCTCCTACGATGCTTACGAAATTGTAGACAATGGGTGCAAAAAACCCACTAATGAGGAAAGTCTGTCTCATCATAAAAAAGATGTACACCTCAGAATTGCAGGATTTTGGGCCCATTAGTCTGATTGGCAGTGTCTATAAATCATATCCAAGATCCTAATAGAAAGGCTTAAGAAAATAATGTCTAAGTTGATGGATAAACATCAAATAACTTTCGTTGAGGGTAGGCAGATCATAAATGCCATTCTTATTGCAAATGAATGTTTGGATGTGAGAAACTCAAATAAAGTCCCTTGGGATATCACTCACACCAATCTAGTTCTTATTTTCAAGAAGGAAAAGGTTAGTAACTTCACTAACCTTAGGCCGATTAGTCTAAGTACTTTTGCCAACGGGATCATATCCGGAATGCTACATGAAAGGATGATGGCAGTTCTACCTTGGTTGATCTCGTCAAACCAGTCTTGCCTGCACTACCTCTCCACTGAAATGTTATGTAGCTGCTTCAATAAACCTTTTAACTTAATTAAAAAAATTGCAATCAATAGTCTCTCTTTCACTGCCCCACATAATTTCATTGACGGAAAGTCGAAAACTATCACATTTGGTCGGTGAGAATGAAATCATCTTTTGAAACCTTATGTGTTTTGGAATGTCGTGATGGAAAAAAATTTCTTGCAACAACTCCTTGCTAATCCTATAATTTTCTAGAATAAAACACTTCCAAAAGAGCTTTCAAACAAGACAAGATTATTCAAAGTCTTTTTATATGCAAAACCAAAAGTAGAAAAAGAAAGAAGAAGAGAAAAATCAATTTAAAAGATTGTGCAAGTTCAAAATAATTAAAAGAATTCAGTACCAAATCAAGGAGGAACATATTTTTATTAAATTGCGGCAACTAAAGCAAAAGAGGAATGTTTAATTTGCTTTTAGCTACCGCAGTAAATTTTAGCAACTAAAGCAAAAGAGGAATGTTTAATTTGCTTTTAGCTACTGCAGTAAATTTGTAGCATTTTAAGTTACCTAGATTTAGGTTGAATTTGAATTTTAAATTTTTGTTATCTTGTTTTAGTTGTTGAAACTTTTTAGCTTTTTTTAATTTTTTTTAATGTGGATTTTCTGCAGACGGTTTTCAAATGGCTATTTAAAGCCCTATTATTCTTGATAAAAATATTGAGAGATATCTCAATTAATACTTTTTGCTGCCACATCTTCTAAAAAACAAACAATTATACTTACAAAGAAGATTGGGTTTCCAATCCTTAGTAGATGTATCGGAGGACTTTTTTTGCTAAACTATGGTTGAATTTTTAACATCCGCCTTCTCTCTATGGAGCACTTCTATATGAAACAAATACTGCTAGAAACTACATCCCGACCATTGCTGAAGAAACATGTGCCTCTCATGCGTAGATAAAGATGATCCTTGTCATGGATGAGGTTGAGCATAATACTTGGTGGCAAGTGAAATCAGCTACACCCAGTTTCTGGTTTGATAACTGGACCAAACAAGGGGCACTATACATTCTGGAAGAAAAGAATGCTGGGTAGGAAGAATTTGAGGTAAGGAGTATAATTTCTAATGTGGAGTTGAATAGGCAGAAGCTGCTAAATAACATTTCAGTGGAAATGACAGACCACATCATGGATAGCAGCAGTTCAACCCTGTCAATTCAAGGCCTGGTGGATACAGAACACAAAATTGTCTTTCACAATAAAAAATATGCCTGTGATTTGTTGAGGCATAAATAGCAAGCGAGGAGGGATTATGAGTTCATATGGGAAAAGGGCTTGCCGTTCAAAATTGATTTTTTCCTTTGGAGGGTATGGAGGAGAAAGTAGCTTCTGATGACAACCTAAAGATGATGAACATTTGTATTGCCTCTAGATGTCGGTGTTGTGATGCTCATGAGCAGTAAACAAAAATCCACCTATTTCCAAAAGCTCCCGTAGTCACTGGGCTTTGGAAGTAGTTTGCTTCTGGTGCATGTATATTTACAGAAGGGTCAGGGTTGCACCTCCAGAAACTCAAAATTAAGTGGTGGAAACTGCATGCTGCTCCAAATTGCAGACAATTTTCAAGGCTGTCCCAACAATCATCATGTGGATTTTATGGAAGAAGAGAAACACAATCAGGCATGGAGGAAATATCTACTTACGGTAGAATGGTACAGCGATACAACAAGCTTAAGATGCCATCCATAAACTAATCAGAGTCAACTACCCTTTGGTTTGCAGGGGTACCAATGGAATGGCCAAGGATACTGAACTACCCAAGCAGTTACAAACCTAAGTTGCACTAGATGCTGATTTGGTTGTAGACACCAGAAGGGTATGAAGTGAAGTGCAACACTGATGAGGCTAGCAAAGGCAATCCAGGTCAAGGTCCTATGGTTTCTCTCTAAGGAACAATATGGCTGATCTTATATATGCTCAAGCTGAGGACATTGGGGTTGCAATGAATATGGGTGATCTTATATATGCTCAAGCAGTGATTATGGCTAGCTTAGAGGCCATAATGTATTGCTCTACACATGGTGTAGGATGTTCTCTTTGAAACTGACTCTCTGAGTTTAAAGAACATATTACAGGACGTATGGAGAGTAACTTGGGGAATTGCAGAACAGGTGGAGGAAGTAAAAGAAATCATGGCCACTCTCAGTGCACGAATCAGACACGTTTAGAGGAGGAAACCAATTGGCAGATTTCCTAGCTAACACAACCATCAATCAACAAGGAATACAACATTAGCACACTTTTCAAGATCTACCAACCATAGGTACGAATATCTTGTTCACAGACAAAGTACAATTACCATCAATCAGGATAACAACTCGCAAACTAAACAGCTATAACACATACAAACAAGAAAAGAAGGAATAAAAAGAGCGAACAGAGTATTCAACCAGCACCTTTACAGAGTATTCCATAACTGTTCAGGAATTCCGCCTGCAGTTATTCTAGCAAGACTATTCTACTGTAGCTATAAAAAAGCAACTTAACCAAAATCAAAGGACTGCAGCTTTAAATTTGTTCTTGTAGTCAGAGTGCGACAGAAAAACCTACTGGGGCAGTGCAAGCATGGCTTCCACCACTCCCAGCTGATAAGGCACAGAGGAAACCCAGGTTAGTAGCTCAAAAATAAGGCTAACATAAAAAGAAAGGGCGGAAGGACACCTACATACTTATCTGCAGACCCCAGAAAACACCCTTTTATTGATCCATTTAGAAATGGACTCACCCCAACCTCTTATAGAAGACACAATAATGTAATGGGTTCAAACAACTAAAAACCGAAGGAACAAGGAGATGGAAACTTATTTTGGAACAGTGAAGGCTCGATGCAAAGCTTAATACCAGAGTCACCATCAGGCCCCAGCTGGAAGATTACCCAGAAAAGAAAATGCAGGCTTCCGGTAGCATTTTCTGAAACTCACTCAATGCCATTAGACGATTTTAGGTCCAACTCCTGAGATCGACAATCCCATTTGTAGAATATTAAGGGCCAGGTCTATGCTTTGTACCTTGCGTTTCTTTTACTGCTTTTTTACTTTCAGACTTGTTTTGAGAACATTTGCCAGTTTGGTTGTTATTCTTGTCACTTTTATTAATAAAATCGGTCACTTACCACTGTGTAATTGAAAAAAGAGATTGCATTTTCTGAAAATAGGACAATCTCCTACATAACACTAGCCAAAATTCTCTTCCGGACTTTTTTACTGTGTCAATTTAATATGTTGGCATTTTTTCCTTGTAAATGATGATCAATTTTGCCTAGGGTTGAGAGCTTTTGGTTCAGTCTAATAGAACAGTGATGTAGATTCTTCTTCAGTACAGTAAATTTGATCTTGCATGGAGATTTATTGGCTGGTTAACACAATGTAATGTTTGTGTATATGTTTGATACTATTCGAATGAAGTTGCTGTTGTACATTTCCAAGTTCTTATTAACTGAGATGAAACTAGGAGGATATATCAAATTTCTTCCATACTGGTCCCCAGGAATGATTAGGTGTCAGCTGCAGGTTTAGCAACTTTATTTCCTTGTTAGTTATGAGCTTTCCTTGTTAGCCATGAGTTTTGCCTTGTTCATACTAAATTTAAATGTTGGATGCAACAGTACTCATGGATGACCAGAGGGAGACTGAAGCAGTGGAGGAGCTCACAAGAGCCATTTCTTTCAAACCTGACTTGCAAATGCTTAATCTTCGAGCAGCATTCCATGAGTCAATGACTGATTTCTCTCGTGCTCTCCTAGATAGTGAAGCAGCCCTCTGCTTGGATCCCAATCATAAGGACACCTTAGATCTCTATAGTCGCACACGTCTGAAAAACACTTGAAGTAAATTCAAGAAAAACAGCAACTGCTTCAGTAGATATATGGCATAACATTGATAACAGGGAAATCATTGAGGAATGCAGAAAACTTGGATTGGTGTACATATGATTGATGGACTGTCAAAAAGGTCGGTTGTTGAAGAAGCAAACTCAGATCATTTCAGAGTTAGCAAAATCAGCAGGCACAGTCACGCTCATACTTCTTTGAATTTTCAGTTTTTTTTTATCATAACATTATACAACCTTGAAAGAGGTTCAAAAATGTTACTTATGAAAGTTCAAGAGGAACTTTTCTTTCTCTGGTTCTGCTAAGTAATAAAGTTGCTGGAATGGGTACAAATTGTCTGATTGACTCTCTTGCTATTGTGAAATATTACAATTTGAGATTCCTTGTAATTAAGATAACAATAGACAAACATCCCTTGAAAATATTGGTTTTTGACGAGGTAATGAAGATAATCGTCTCCACAACTTTTATGCTCTAGCTGCAGTTAAGAAAGACAACCGAGAATAAGTAGGGGTGAGTATATCTACAGCAGCAACAAGGAAGTTAGAATATTATATATTGTATGTCCATAGTAAAAAAAGATTTTGAACAACTTAAAAGGATAAAATTCCACATTAATGCTAGTACATAGGCTCTTTTAATACTGAATTGAGGTATTTAAGCACAAAGAACTCGTTAAAATTTCAGCATATCAGTAACATAAACATCTCTATTTGTACAAGAAAAAGATAACTAGCAGCCTGTAACACTTGGAAAGTCCAAGACCTAATCTAGAGCCTCACATGACTGTCTAAGAGTTGTAACTTCGTTTTGATGTCAAAAACAACATTTATAACTCATGTAGGAAGTTTTAGAGTCAAGACGTCAAATAATGTCCATGACGTTCGGAGTCGAGTGAAAGAGGTGGTAGTGTTCCTTAGCATATTTCACGGGGTTTTAGGAGTTAGAAATTGATGAAAATTGGTGAAAAGGTGTCAAACTAGTGTTAGAACGTGTTTAGGGTTGAAATGTTTGGGTACGACTCCCCAAGGACCACATTAGGGATCCTTGGAGAGGACCTTTGCATTTGATGCCAAACTTGCCAAATGATGTAGTGTAGGCAGCAACACCTACGCTTGCCAAACGACGGGGCGTTGCTTGGGTGACGGGGCGTCGATGCCCCCGTCGATCAACACTCAAAATGCATCGTCTCTGACAGAAACAACGGTGTGCAGGACGGTGGGGGGCAAGGCCGTCGGCTGACCTACAGATCGTAGGTCGAGGTCTCGTAGGTCAGGCCTGCAATTTTTTCGTCAAGACTTAAGTGACTTCATTTAGTTTGTTAGGGGTTTAATTAGGGGTTAAGCGGTGGTTAATTAAGTCAGTTAAGTGACTATATAACCTACCCTAAGCCTAAACCCAACTTAACACCCCACAATACCCAAACCCAAATTGCTCTCTCTCCCAAAGAAGACATCATAGAAGACCAAAGTCTAAGGATTCTAGGGATTCAAGAAGATCACTTTTCACCATCGATCTTCAAAGAATATCAAGGTATGAGAACCTTTCACCTTTGGGATTCCATTTCCCAAAGGGTTCTTCCAAAATTGATTTTCAAAAAGATGATTTCATATGAGTTTCTTTCTAATCCGAAATCGATCTTCTAAATTGTATTTTTTATGGTTTCCTTTGATAATTATGATTAGATTATGATGTATCTTGTTCAATTATGCTAGTTCTTAATAAATTAACCTAGTATGTGGATTAGATCATGAATTAACTCAAATGCCCTAACCCTAGGTTATGAGCTCATGTTGAATTTATTAGTGTTGATGCAATTAACTTAGTTCTTGTGTTAATTACTATTGAATGATGTTATTACACCTATTGATGGATGAAATTGGAGGAGAATTGATATGACTTCGTGATATTGAACCTTTACATCAATTGTGATGGGTTGTACTTGGTGATGAAGTTCAATTGAAGTATATATTGTGATTGTATTAAGTAGGTGTTGATATGATGATGCAATTGAAATGTCTTGATTATGTGAAGTGTGAGAATATGTTTAAAATGTAATGATATAAAGTTGATTATGAATTACCTATGTGACATATTATGATATGATGATGATGATGTACTAATCTCATTTATGAGGGTCGTATTGAAAGGATGTTCTCATGCAATTCCTGATGAGCTAATAACTATGAATATACAAGGAGTTAGTCTCCTGTGGCCTAAACTAAGTTATGATTCTTAAAAGTTGACTTTAACATTTCAAAAAGGAACTCTAGCATAGCACCAAGTGAACTAGTAGTGAGGAGTGTCCTTTACGAATGTGCGAAGGTAGGTTCGCTATTGTACTCATGAGATTGGAGACTATAATGCAGTGTGCATAAAGAGGGTCCCAAGTATATCTCCTAGTTCTTGAACTATATTGCCCCCATAAAAATACTAGCTAGTGGATCTTCCTAGAATGCTATGTTCAGTTTTGGTACTACCTTCGCAAGTAGTCCACTTTCTTTCGGTGTAGGGTTTCATGACACCAAATTCCACATTTATCTCATGTGGTCTATGTCAGTTACGACAAGTATTCCCGAAAGTAAAACGAAGTAATAAGGTAGACATTAACTAGGATGACTTAAGGGGTTTAACTTAGTCTAGGTAGGGATAGGAGACTCTACCTATACATTGCACTAGTTGGCCTTAAAGAAAGTCCTAGAAGGTTGTTCTTATGTTTTATAAAGTAAATGCTATGCATATGATGACTTTACATGTTGATGATCCGATATGGTGTTAAATATGATGATGACTACTCTTAATGCTATGTTATGTGAGACTAGACTTTTCTTATGGTCCTTTGTTGGGTTTACTTGGTTGAGTAAGGTTATGGGGATTTACTTGGTGATTGCACTTGTGGATTTTATGGTGGGTTATGAGTAAGGTCTTGTATATTGTAACACTTCAAAAATCCAAGACGTGTTCTATAGCCTAACATAAGTTTCATAAGGTTTATACACAATTTTAAGGTCCATTGTAATGAATATAAGTCATTTAGGAAGTCTAGAAACTAAAATGTCCAAGAACGTTCATGACGTTCGAAAACTAGAGCTACTAGTGTGCCTTAGCCTATTTAACTAGCTTTTAGAAGTCGGAAAATGATGAAAATTGGTGGAAGGGTGTATAACATGTATTTAAGTTGATTCATAGTTGAGACATCCGTGCACGACTCCCCAAGGACCAACCAAGTTCCCTTGGGGAAAACCCGTGCATTTTGGGGTCAAAGATTGGCTGGGCAATGTGCACTCACAAGGGGAATCGACGGCGTAGGTTGATTGACGGGGCATCAATGCCATCCGTCGACCAACACTTATCCATTTTGGCTAATGTTCCATTTGGACCAGTCTCTGAATCAAATGATGGAGTGCAGCACAGAGGGGGAACAGTGACTGTCGACTCACAGACGGACTGTCGATCGGTGTCTCGTCTGTGAGGGCTGTGATTTTCTGCATGTTTTTAATTGGGTTAGTTTATTAATTAGGTGGTTAATTAATTAGTTTGGGGTTTATGGAGGTCTAGTTAAGTTAATTAATGACTTATATAAAGATTCTAACCTAACTATCCTAACCTAAACTCACATAATTTCCAAACCCAAATCTCTCTTCCTTCTCTCTTCTTTCTCTCTTTAGTGGAGAACATCATTGAAGACCAAACTAGGGGAGGGTTTAAGGGATGCAAAGAGTAAAGTTTCTCCATCAATATTCATCGATTAGTAAGGTATGAGATCTCTTTCACCTTTGAGACCTCTTTCCTCAAAGGGTTCCATCAAATTGATTTCAAAAGTTGGCTTTCAAGTGGGTTTTCATTCAATACGAAATTGATGTTGTGAATTGATTTTCTTATGATTTATTTTGGATATTATGAATATGTTAACATGTATTCTAACTTAATTATGATATATCTTGATGAATTGGTCTAGTTTGAAGAAGATAACCTTTACCCTTAACCGTAGGTTGTGATCTTGATGTGAATTGAGTAATGTTGGTTCAATTGAATTGGTGTTTGGTTGAATTTCTATCCTATGATGTTGTTGTATCAATCATGACTAAGTTAAGATGAATTTTAGTCCTATCATTCTAGTTCTTGAGAAGTTGATCTAGGTTATGAAGTATGTATTGAATTGACCTAAGTATCTTATCTTAAGTTATGAGCTAGTGATGGATTATGATGTAGTGATTCAATTAGCCTTGTTATCATGTTGGTTATGATTATATGATGACACTATACCCTAATTGGGTTGAATTAATGGGTTGATGGTAAGACATTGATGATGAATTATGAAAGAGACTTGGTAAGTCTTGTGATCCCTATTCTTTATTTCAATTATGGTATAGTTGTGATTACGTCATGATGTTGTATTGGAGTATGCCTTGTATTAGGATTTATAGGGTTGGTATGGTGTTGAATCGAAATGTCTTGACTATGGTGTGTGAGGTGTTGGTTAAGATGTAAATGTTATAAAAATGGTGATGATTCACCAATGTGCCTTATTATGAAGTGATATATAAATGTGCTAACCTCACTTATATTAATTGTAATGAAATGACTATACTCATGCAATTCTTATTGAGATATGATGATGATGATGTTTATACAAGGGTTAGACCGTATTACCTACATTAAGCTATGATGATTCATAAAGTCATTAGAGACATTTCCATAAGGGACTCGAGCTTAGCACTGAGTGAACTAGAGTGAGGACTGTCCCTTCCCACATAGCAAAGGTAGGATCACTAATGTACTCTTGAGATTGGAGACTATAATGCATGTAGCATAAAGAGGGTCCGAACTTATCTCCTAGTTCTTGAACTATGTTGCCTCATAGATAATCTCTGGACCAAGGAGTGAGGACTCACCAACCTCAAACCATCCAACCGGGGACCTGTATCTTCTACAATAAAGAGCTTCAAAAGGTGCCATAGAGATGCTCTAATGATAACTATTGTTGTAAGAGAACTCAATCAAAGGTAGATGATCATCCCAACTTCCTTTGAAGTCAATAACACATGTTCTTAATATGTCTTCAAGGGTCTAAATTGTACATTTCGCTTGACCATCCGTCTAAGGATGAAATGTGGTGCTAAGTTTCACTTGAGTACCTAAATCCTGTCGAAAAGCCTTCCAAAAACAAGAAGTGAATTGGCAACTTTATTTTAAATGACGGACAAAGTAATCCCGTGAAGACTCACAATCTCATTAATGTAGATACTTGCATAATTTTCAGTCGTGTAAGCAAGCTTAATGGGAATAAAATGGGCATATTTGATCAATCTATCCAAAATATTCCATATTGAATCATTTTGTGTCCGGGTTTGAGTCAACCCAACTATGAAGTCCATTTTGATGGTTTCCCACTTCCAAGTAGCAACATCCGTAATTTGGGTTAAACCACTCAGTTTAAGATGCTCAACTTTAACCTGTTGGCAATTTAAACACTTAGCAACAAACTCTACAATGTCCGTTTTTAAACTATCCCACCAATAGATCTCTCTAAGGTCATGATACATTTTGGTGGCACCTGGATGTATAGCATAGCGATAACCATGAGCTTCTTCTTGAATTTGATTTTTCAAATCCTCAACATCGGGTACACATAATCTCCCTTGGTACCTAAAAATACCATCCACCCTTGAGAGAATGACTCATTGAGCTTACCAAGTACCAATTCCTTCAACTCCATCAATTGTTGATCAAGATGCTTCTTAGATTTCACCTTCACCACTAATGATGAGTCGGAGTTATGATGGACCATGAAACCACCATTTGGAGAATCTTCTTGTAACAGTTCGAAAATCCAATACTTGTCTTAGAGCCTAACACATGTGTCATAAGGTCTAGACACTGTTTTAAAGCCTATTTTAATATTAAAAGGTCATTTAGGAAGTCTACAAACTAAAATGTCAAACAACGTCTATGACGTCCGGAAACTCGTTCTAGGAGGTGCTAGCGTGCTTAAGCCTATTTGACTAGATTTTAGGGGTAAAAAATGATGAAAATTGGTGGAAGGGTTATAAAAAATATTTAAGTCGATTCATTGTTGAAACGTCCGGGTGCGATTCCCACGGATTAACCAAGGGCCCTTAGGAAGGCCCTTTCACGTTGCAGCCAATACTGCCTGGGCAGAGTGCAACGACGAGAGTCCATCGACGATTCCTGTATTGATCAATGGGGCGTCGTTTCCAACCTTCGACCATCACTTAGAAAACTGGTTGGAGCCCTCTTTGCATAATTCTCTGACAAGAACGATAGATGTGGAGCACGGAGGAGGTCTGGTCCGTCGACTCACCCACAATCCGTTGATCGTGGTGTCGTCGGTGGTACTGCAATTTCCTGAACATTTTTAATTAAGTTTCAATTAGTTAATTAAGGGGTTAGGTCGTCAGTTAGGGGATTATGGAAACCTAATTAACTTAATTAACCCCCATATAACGACCCCAACCCCATTAGTCTAATTACAACTCTCAAAACAAAACTCTCTTCCTTCTCTCTTCTTTCTTTCTCTATTTGAAGACACCACTAAAGACTAGATAGGGGAGGGATTGGGGGGGGGGGGCGATGTAAAGTGATGATTTCACCATCAAATCTTCATCAAACGTTGAGGTATGATATCTAATTCACTTGTGAGTCCTCTTTCCTCAAAGGGTTCCTTCAAAGTATTTTCAAAAGTTAGGTTTTTATGTGGTTTCTTTTCAATCTCGAACATTGTCATATGAATTTGTTTGTTTATGTTTTCTATTGGATAATATTAATGTATTAACATGTATTCTAACTTTATTATGATATATCTTGATGATTTTGTCTAGTTTGTAGATGATGACCATTAGCCCTTAACCTAGGTTTGATCTTGATATGAATTAGGTTGTAAATGGGTTCAATTGACTTGGTTATTGCTTGAATTTCTATTAGATTATGTTGTTACATTAATCATGAAAATATTATAGTGAATTGTAGTCTTTCATACTAGTTCTTGGGAAGATGATCTAGGTTAGGAGGTGAATTGACCTAAGTATCTTATCTTAAGCTATGATCTAGTATAGAATTGAGATGTAGTGATTCTCCTAGCTTTGTTGTCATGTTTATTATTGATTTTTATGATGATGTATACCCAAATGGGGTTGAATTAAGGGTTTTTTTGTAAGACCTTGATGATGAACTCTGAGGAAGACTTGGTAAGTCTTATAATCTCTATCCTTTACTTCAAATTGTGGTTAATTATGATTAGGTCATGATATTATATTGAAGTATGCCTTGTATTAGGATTGATAGGGTGGTATGATGTTGAATTGAAATGTCTTGATTATGATTGTGATGTGTTGGCTTAAGATTTAAATGTTATAAGGAGGATGAATGATTTACCAATGTACCTTATCATGATATGAAATGCTAATGTGCTAACTTCACGTATATGAATTGTAATGAAAGGACTTATACTCATGCAATTCTCATTGAGCTATTGTGATGATGATTCTATAAAAGGGTTAGACCCTATGACCTAAACTACGCTATGATTGACAATAAAGGCTTAAAGACATTTCAAAAAGGGAATCTAGCTTAGTACAGAGTGAACTAGATTGAGAAGTGACCCATCCCACATAGGGAAGGTCGGATCACTAATATAGTCTTGACATTGGAGACTACAATATATGTAGCATAAAGAGGGTCCCAATTATGTCTCCAAGTTCTTGAACTATGTTGCCCCCATGGGAATACTAGTTAGTCGATCCACATAGTTGCTATGTTTTATGTTTCGGTACTTACTTGGCAAATAGTCCACCTTCCTTTGGTGTAGCGTTTTATGACACTGAATTTCACACTGGCTCATATGGTCTAAGTATGTTAGCGCAAGATGTTCCCAAAAGGTAAAATGAACCAAAGGATTGAACTCTAACTAGGATAATTGAAGGGATCTAACTAAGACTAGGTAGGGGTATGGGACTCTACCTAAGTATTGCACTAGTTATCCTTGATAGGAGTCTTAAAGGATGTTCTTATCTACGATTATGTTTATAATGCTACATGATATGCATATGATGAACTTGAAAATTGTTGATACTATATGTTGATTAGTGCACTTATGAATATGTGTTGGTTTGTATGGTTAAAGTAAGATGATATGTATATCTAAATTCCATGTTCTGTTAAGTCGGATGTTAGTCATGATTCTTGTTGGGTTACTTGATTGAGTAAGGTTATAGGGCTTTACTTGGTACATCTTCAAGAAGGATTTTCTTGATCGATTATTTCCTCGGGAGATGAGGGAAGCTATAATGGTGGAGTTCATCAACCTTCACCAAAGAGGTATGAGTGTTTATGAATACCCATTGAAATTTACTAAATTGTTTAAATATGCTCCTTCTTTGGTTTTCAATCCTAGAGATGAAATGAGCCATATTGAGACGGGGTGTCTGATGATTTTCAAGAGGAGTGTCATTCGGCTATGATACATGACAACATGAACATTTCTCGTATTATGGTGCATGCTAAGCATGTGTTAGAGGAAAGGGATAAGAGGAAGGATATGGATGCTAAGAGGGCAAGATCTTTTAATGGAGGTTCTTCAAAGAATAGGCTTGAGCTACAAGACAAGCCTAGATTTAAGAAGCAGGTTTCTGATCAAGTTCCTTCTATGTTCCCTAAGGCTAGTGGTAATTGGGTATCTAACCCTAAGCCTAAGAAGGGAAACAGTACTAGTTCACCAACCGAGAATCCAACTTGTGGAAAGTATGGCAAAAAGCACTATGGTGATTGACTTAAGGGGATGGACAATTGTTTTGTTGTGGTAAAAGGGCGCCATCAGGTTAGAGATCACCCTAATGTGAGGGGTCAATACAAGGGTAGTGGTCAAACTCAAGCAAGTGGTTCCAATGAGGCTACAAACAAGAACCACTTCTATGCTCTCCGCTCTAGGGGTGAGCAAGAGACTTCTTCCGACGTGGTGACGGGTATGTTGAAAGTCTTCTCTATTGATGTATATTCCTTACTTGATCCCGATGCTACTTTATAATTTGTTACCCCTCTAGTAGCCAAAAAGTTTGACATTTTGCCCGATATTTTGCATGAGCCTTTTTTAGTGTCTACTCCGGTGGGTGAGTCGGTTGTAGCAAAAAGGGTGTATAGAAATTGTCCTATAATGTTGCCCTATAGAGTTTTTTATGTTGAACTAGTAGAACTTGATATGCTTGATTTTTATATTATTTTGAGTATGGATTGGTTGCATGGTTTTTTTGCCTCTATTGAATGTATAACAAGGGTGGTGAAGTTTAACTTTCCAAATGAACCCGTTGTAGAGTGGAAGGGGGAAAATTCTATTCCTAGAGCGTATCATCTCTTGTCTAAAAGAATTCAAAATGATCCCTAAAGGTTGTCTATACCATTTTGTAAGATTCCAAGATCTAGACTCCAAAATTTCTCCCATTGAGTTGGTCCCCATAGTGAGTGAATTTCCGGAGGTCTTTCCTAATGATCTTCCCGATATTTTTCCCGATGAGAAATTGATTTTGGTATCGATTTGATACCGGATACAATTCCCATTTCCATTACTCCTTATCAGATGGCTCTAGCCGAATTAAAAGAGTTGAAGGCACAACTCAAAGATTTACTAGACAAAGGCTTCATAAGACCTAGTATTTCTCCAAGGAGTGCTCTGGTTTTTGTGTGAAGAAGAAGGATAGGTCCTTAAGAATGTGTATTGATTACCGCCAGCTTAATAAATTTACAATCAAGAACAAGTATCCTCTCCCTCGGATTGACGACTTGTTTGATCAACTCCAAGGGGCAAGCTACTTTTCTAAGACTAACTTGAGGTCGGGGTATTACCAACTTAGGGTGAGAGGTGAGGATATACCAAAGATGGAATTTCGGACTAGATATGGTTATTATGAGTTTTTAGTAATGTCGTTTGATCTCACTAATGCTACGACGACATTTATGGACCTAATGAATAGGGTTATTCGATGTTAGCTAGATTCATTTTTCATTGTCTTCATTGACGACATGTTGGTATTTTTGAAAAATGTGGGTGATCACATGTGTCATGATCGGAATCTAGACCCCATACGAGACCGACGTCGTTGACCTCTCAGAGGTCGCAGACAAGCCTACATACGTAATTCTTACTTCATCTAGGTTAATTTTAGCGGAAAATTTGAAACTGTTTGTTTCCTAACATGCTTTCTGGACATTTTATTACATATTTAATTGTTGACCATCAACCATCTAACATTAAGATCATCAAATGAAAGAAGCAGTTTATTATAACGATAAAGATGTACTTGCCAGAATGGCACCAATACAATGTATGAACAAAAACTAGAAAGAAATGCTAGTGGAACATACTTCACTATCTCAATCCTACAACTAATATAGAATGTAAATGGGCAAGCATCCTCGAAAGCACGAGGTCCTACCATGTCCGGATGAATGCTCGACGTCTGGATAGCTAGAACATTGATCTTGTAGCTCTAGCGTCCACCTGTGCCTGAACCTAAATGTTTAGAGTTGTATAGGATTAGTACACTCTTGTACTAAGTATGGGTATATGAAATCACACACCAAGGACATGCATGACTAAGAATAACTCTTTCGTAACATCATGATCATAGCAGGTCAAGTCACTGGACTTGCCAAATTGAGAATAGGAAAGTGGGTGAACTTTCCAAATTTGGATTAGGAAAGTGGGTGAACTTTCTAAATTTGGATTAGGAACGTTTATAAGCTTCCCAAATTTGGAATAGGAAAGTTATGCCATGAGTGTAACATGCACCATCATGCTTAACATTTTGCACACATCACAAAACATCATACACATAGCACATATCATAATTCATATAACACATGTTTTTCATATTATTTTATTCGTATGCTATGAGACCTTGGAATCATGGACTTGGCATTAAGACTTCCCAAAATGAGGGCTCAACATAAGGGACCTCAACCAGGGAGTCTGCTTTAGCAAACACAGAGTCTGCTTCGTTCATTCATACGTACTTCATTTCATTTCATTCATGGGCCAGTGTAAACACCAGCTATACCTAGGATGTAGTATAAGGATTTCATCTGGTTCGTTGTGCAATGACAAAGAATGAACTAATGTCATTACTTGAGTCTAACTCACCTCTTGATTGTCCGATCCTAACACCTTTCGTATCATTCTTTTCATTATGTGCATCATTTGAGGATGAACTCATTCATTCATTAGCAACTTTAACTTTAACCGACACAGATCATATAAGCATTATGAAATTTAGTGTCATGAAACCCCACACTGAAAAGAGGTGGATTCACCGGCCAAAGTGACCCAAAACATGCTAGTGTACATTAGAATTGAACATCGCCACATCCCTATATTGGCAGTATAGGTTCGAAGACTAGGACATATAAAGAGACTCATACCCGACATGCTGGACAGTCTCATCTCATGAGAGTTACGTGAACCTCCGCCCTTCCAGAAAGAAGGCATCACCGCTCATAGCTAGTCTATCGATGCTCATTATGAAGTTCCATTACATTTAACTGATACGTCATGGAAGCTGACTTCTAGTATGAGGACATCATAGCTCAATAGATGATTTCTCATCTCATCATTAGTAGTAAGTGTGTTAATTGCAATACTTTCATTAGAGTGTTCATAGAGACTAGTCTCTTCATTAACTTTACACTCTCATAGGTGAGTATGTTTTGGTAACATTTACTTAGGCTCATTTGAGATTGCTCTCATCTTTTACATTAGCCTCATATCATGTTGTCACCTCATTTGAGATTGCTCTCATCTTTTACATTAGCACATTTGATCTTCATAATTACTCACTTTTTTTACGTGAATGTTCATTTCATCATATGCCAATGCACTTGGCCATTTGTGTGTTTCACACTGTTACTTTACCCTTCTAGGGTTTCATCATTTCATTACATAATAATCATTTCATCGTATGCCAATGCACTTTGCCGTTTAGTGTGTTTTACACTCTTATTTAACCCTTCTAGGGTTACATCATTTCATTATATACATCTTAGGTTCACTTATTTTTAAACGTATGCTAGACTTATGGGTCTATACATTCAAGGCATGTGGCTTCATTCATAGTTCGCTAAGTGATTCATTTTTTCCTAAAATTATGTAATACAAGACTTATGCATCTTGTATGTATTCCAAAATCTCGATTTCGATCTAAGTAGGTGGCATTATTCTTGAACATTTAATTTACCTATGACTTATGTATCAATAAAAAATTTAGGCAAGGGAACCCACTTTCGAATCCCTTAGACAACACTTACATTTTTTATGTATTATATTTTTGTCCACATGACATTGGGACCCTAGATCGAGCCCCAACATTAACGTTTCCTCTTTATTTTTCTCCTTTTAATTACCTCTTACCTGACCGAGGGATTGGTGGATCAAACCCCACAACCCCTTTATTTTTTTAAATCTATTTCTCCTTGTCTATTTCGAGTTGACTATGGTATCTAACCCCCACAACCTATCTTTATTTTTCTTTTATTCTCCTCCTTAAATCTGCCTAAGAGGTCTTGCGTTCGATTCCCACACGCCTCCTCCTTTATTTTCCTTTTGTTCTCCTCCTTAAATCTGCCTAAGAGGTCGTGGGGTTGATTTCCACACACCTCCCCTTTATTTTTTTATTCACCTCCTTAATCTGCCTAAGTGGTTGTGGGTTCGATTCCCACACACCTCCCCCTTTGTTTTTCTTTTATTCTCCTCCTTAAATCTGATTGAGAGGTCGTGGGTTCGAATTCCACTCCTCTCATTTCCTATTTTTTTTCCTTTTAAGTTACATTTTCCAGCCAATACCATGGTTTGAATCCCCTTCACCACTTTTATTTTTACTTCTTTATTTTCATGGTTTTAACATGGTGAGTGCGCGGGTTACATCCTCCATGACCTCACTTGTTTTAATTCATTTTTTTCAATATTTTTAACCCTCTTTGCTGATCAAAATTCATCAATAGAAGCTGGAATTTTTCTTTTAATTTTTCAGCATCCTTTCGTCAAGTTACACCTTAGTTCTTAGGGGAATTTCATAGTTCATTTAGAACGTTTTAGGTGCATCTTCATGTATTCGTTTAGCCAAGACATTATCGCTTAAATCAGCCATATTTCAACTCATATGAACATCACATTTACATCAACATGTGTACATGAAATATAAAGAATTATCATCCCATTTCAAGTCCTAAACCATGAACGATAGCCACGACAACACACACATACACACGTAGTTACATTTTCGAAAACATCAACATAAGTCTCATAATTCAGAACATACATATAAACACATAATCATTACGAAAACATGATTCATCCTTTGTTTTTTACCAGCAAACATACCAAAGCTATGATTCAATGGGAGCTAGTGACATGGACATGAAACAGGGAACACTCCTAGTTTTCGTAATGAATATTCTGAACCTTAAGGGGTCTCTTGGGAAAGGTACCAAGAGAGAAGAGAACCCATAACTTTTTGACGTTCAAACATCGAATTTCTCTTCAAAGAACTCCTCAAAATACACGTCAAACACCAAACTCGATGGATAACCTTCTCTTTGCCTACGTGATTGATTAACGTTTTTTTTCTTATTTTTTTTCGTGGGAGTTCTTCAAGTGGGAAGAACATTGGTTTACCTAATGTTTTTGGAGTTATTTTGGCAGAGAAAACGTGAATGAGAGTGATAGAGATGTGAGAGAGAGATGAGCGTGGGAGAGAAGTGTTTTCTTACGCTTAGGAGTCTAGTTTAAGACTTAGTCAAATAAGGTTTTATTTAATTATTAAAAATCCGATTTCCGCTTATTTTAAATCAGATAATAACTAATAAATATAAACTAATTACATTAATTTACCAACTTAAATTAAAAATAATTTAATTCATTGCTTCCACCTAGGTTCAAACTCGGGTGGAGCAAGACTTCACTTATAGAGCCCAATTTCGACCCTCTCTCCCAAAAATTCCCCTCCACCTTATAAATTAAATAATTAATTATATATTTAGGGTTATTATTATACTACCCTTTTCCTGGAAAAAGACCATTTTACCCCTAGACCATCCAAACCTAAGATTTTCCCTTTTTAAGTCCGATAAAGACTCTTTCAAGTAAATCTTCGTATTCGAGAGCCCTACATGGTTGGACCCAACCTTTCCTTGCTAAACTAACTCCCCATTCTAGTTTTCTTGGATGTAGCATGGGTTTCGAGGTCTGGTTTCACCCGCATCAATCTATGTGAACCCTGGTCTAATCATAGGTATTCTTGACACATTAAGTATCACTTATTATATCAATTTTTAGGTTTGTTATAACATGAACAATTTGAGGGTGGTGTAAAAGTACTTAAAGAACATCAATTGTTTGTTAAGTATAGAAACTGTGAGTTTTGGTTGAGGTCGGTGACATTTCATGGTCATATCATCTGAAGGAATTGAGGTTGATCCAAGGAAAACGGAAGCAGTGAAAAATTGGCCTAGACCATTGAATCCAATCAATATTAAGAGTTTCTTGGATTTAGCAGGTTATTATCGGAGGTTTGTGGATGGTTTCGCGTCCATTGCCTCTCCTTTGACTACTTTAACCCAAATGTGTAACAAATTTTAGTGGTCGGATGCATGTGAGAGAAGCTTCCATATGTCAAAAGACAGACAAACTTTCGCTCCGACGATGACTTTATTGGAGGCTATAAAGTGTTTTTTTGTGTATTGTGATGCATCCCGAGTGAGTTTGGGGTGTGTGCTTATGCAGCATGGGAAAGTTAGCCTATGCTTCTAGGCAACTTAAGGTGCATGAGCGAAACTATCCAACTCATGACCTTGAGTTAGCGGCCGTGGTATTTGCCTTGAAAATATGGAGGCATTACTTGTATGGTTTCCATGTTGATGTTTATACCTACCATAAGAGTCTCCAATATGTGTTTATCCAAAAGGAGTTGAATCTCCGACAAAGAACGTGTTTGGTGTTTGACACCCAATTTTTGCTCTCCACTATTTAATTAGTTTTTAATCTTCTTAAATTTTACATAATTTAAAAAATCAAAAAAATACATTTGAAATCATTTTTCAATGCAATTTTTCTATCTTTTTTCTTGAAAATATATCTCTATATATTTGAACTATATAGAGTTATATAGTTTTTATTTTTTTTATAAATATTTAGAAAGTCATGTTTACCAAAAATTAGAGTTTCAATTAAATATGTATCTTATTTACTTTAAAATTGATCACAATTTAATAAAGTATTTCTCTTCGAAATAATTATTTAATGTTGTCGATGTTAAGAACCTTAAACAATCAATTAGATTTATAATTTTTCTCATTCCATTTTATCAATTTAAACTAAAACAATTTGAGTTGATGAAATATAAGACCAAGGGACCTTCTCCTTTTGATATCCAATTGGACCCTTAACTTGATGAGACCAAAAGACCTATTTTTGGGCCAAAACAGTTATACCCCATCACAACCTTTTTCTTCCTTTAGCCCACTTCCAGCACCCTTTTCCCACAGCCCAACAAATAATCCCCAAATAGAACCCAACGAATACATTACAACAATACAAAAAAAAACACCGACCCTGCAAGATCATCTTCTTCACGCAAAACTCGACAAATTCGAGTTTTAGAAAACCCGACCCAGACCTTTATTCTCCTTTTATTCCCCCCTCATCCTTTTCATAGGCCAATCGTACTAATGAATCCATGTGTTTGCATCTCAGGTGACCTTCATCCTTCTCTTGGAATCCAATGATCCTCCACTCAATTTTGTTTAAATTTTTAGGATTCCAGCTCACTAGAACCTTATCCATTCAGAAACTTTCAAATTTTTGTTCCTCCCAAATCAAAAATATTCTCAGATTTTTGGGATTTTTGTGTTTCTATATAATCCCTCTTCATTCACTGTTGAGAAAAAATGAATTATTTCCGGAGACCAAAGAGTACCCATTAAATTTTGGAAATTCATGGTTCCATAGTTCAAAATGTTAAAGCGTTTTGTGGCTTTTCGAGTTGAAGAGGCGGATTGGTCTTCACTCGTCATTTTGGAGTTGCTGCCCCGAATCAGGTAATGTTCTTGCTTTTGTGTTTTTAGTCCTTCTTTTTATTGCATTTTGGATTTGTTATTTGTTCTAGTTTGTTATCTTTTAGTATTAAATGTGTTTAGTTAAGATTGGGGTGATGTTTGTGTGAATTATAGTAACATTTTTCATTGTCATGTTCACTTAGATTAGTCAAATCCAAATGAGTTTATTAAGTATTTTTCTCCATTGATTGTTTTCTTGCAATTCAGAGATATGAATATGGTTCTTTTACTTAGTAGAGTTCATAAATTTTATATATGCTTCTAGTCACTTTTATTTTCATTGACTTTAAAATCCTTATTATGTATTTGTTGGTTTCTCTCCATTGTTTTCTATAGAAACAAACATTTAGAACAGTAAATTGTGTATTTCACTACTTCGAGTCTATTTGGACTAAATGTTTTGATGAACTTCTTAAATTCTAAAACGTGTTTTCTTCTAAATTATTATATATTTTGAATGACCATATCATAGTAACTTCATTTAACTTTTCTTTGTTATCATAGAATGATCTGTTCAAATTTCAGTTCTGGTAACTGTTTGTCATTCTTGTGGTTAAAGTTAGCCTAGCTCAAGTCAAAACTATTTTCCTCTCTTTCACTCGTATATGGATCTTCCTATTACATCCGATAAAAATAGATATAACTGAGTCATATAGTAATATAGTTTAGGTGTGTAAGATTCTGAAATGTGTTCTGTAGTTTTACCATATCACTGTTGAGATGTTGTTTTCTGCAGTAAGAAGTTCATTCTTACTACCACTTCTGCCTTCTAAAAATAGCTTGAACCTGCTTTACAAGCATTAACTTGGTTTACTATTTTTTCCACTAGCGTGATGGAATTTGTTTTAAAATAAAATTTAATTCAAGGAGCGGTTTGGATTCCTATGGTTGTTAGTTCGCAGTTGCTATGGTTGTCTTTATTGTATTGTTTTCCCTAATATTTGTTTCTCCACAAGGAGTATTGCTTTGATCCTATGAATGAAAATGATTGTCGGTTTGCCTTTTAATTGATTTTAAGACGCTTTGAGTAATCTGGTATTTCCATACCTTTACTTTTCGATATATTGTCTCCGTTTTGGGTCTTATGTCTCACTAATCAATTCAGATTTTGTTTTATAAACCTTACATTCGAATCCTTTCCAATATGCGTAAGTAGCTTAGTGTTGTCCAACTTATTTTCTAAAAAATGATTTTCAATAACTAGCTTAGCATTTGGTTTATTAAGTTGATCTGACCTGTAATTTGTTAAATTTTTCGTTAGCTTTAAGTTTCCTTTTTTCTAATTTTGATGTTCGAATTTGTTTCCAGAAGATTGGTTGCTGTTACGATTGACTTTTCTTCTATCTATTTGTTTTTGTCATTTTTGAAATCTTTTCCAGTGAGCTTATGAGTGTGTATTTGTTCACTTAAGCACTTTCCTTTCTCGTTCCAACTTAAGTAAATTTGAATTCTAGCATGTCTATTCTTTACTTCTTTTGATGCTGGGAGTAGTATGTTGGATTTTCTTTTGATCATGCTTGATGTTTTAGCTCTGTCTCTCCTCTCTCATTTTGTTGTTGATAAAGGCTTAATGTTTGAGTTTGTTCTACCTAGTGATTGCATTTTATGCCAATGGCTGGTACATTTTATTGGGTATATAATGAATAATTATTATCGCATTTACATTATGTTAACTCCTTAGGATTTGGTTTTAACTCATATAAATGTTGCCTTCATTTTGTTTGGCATATTACTTGATTTATCTCTGTCAAAAAATAATTTTCAATGTCCACAAGAATGTTAGTCGTAATTAGTTTGAAGTCCTCAGTATGATATGTTATTTTTACTACCTTTAGCATATCTAAGTTAATACATGTTAATTAATCTTATTTGACTTTAAAATGTTTAAATTTTGAGTCTAAAAGAGATTGGAGATAGTATACATCCATGAGTGCTGTCGGGTTTGGTCTTGGCGGATTCTCTAAGATGCCTAAACCCTTCCTTAGAGAATTAGTTGAACCCTTAACCAAAACTCTGTTATTATTTAAATGTTTTATTTTAAATTCCTTTTTTAAAATGGTTTTCTTAATTTTTCCTAAAAGATTATGTGGCGACTCCCTAAGTCACAATTGTTTTTTCAAAACCTTTAATAAAATTGGCTAAAGTTGCGAAATTGGCTCCGAAACCTTTAATTTTCGAAATTGGGTCGTAACAGACTGGAGACTCCGCTGGGGATTCATCTAGGTTCTAACCAAAAGAATTTTATTGTTTGGATAATTATTATTTGAATTAAATGTTTCATTATGCAAGTATGTGTTTAAATTTTGAATATTACTGTCATTGCATGCGTAACATTTATTCCATCAAACAAGACTTCTTTTTATCTTTTACTTAGAGGATGATTATGCGGGTTCGCAATCATTCGTCAACCAAAATTTTCTTAGGGATCCCTAACGAATATAGTTGACTACTGGATAGTAAACAGTCGTTATCTGTCCCAACCCAAGTAGTCCACTAGGGTCACCTATCCACAATGAAGATAATCCACTCTTGTTCAACTAAGTTAGAGCTAAACCAAAATCCTTCTAGGTGCATTAACCTAAGATGACCCAATACCAAAGGTGTATCGGGCCCATTAGAATACCATATTGAGTTTAATTTACCCCTAGTCAATATAAGATGATCATCCAGCTATTTGTTATATTTGAAGGATATGTATGTCGGTTGTGCGTACCATTGTACCTTGGGATCGGGGTTTTTATTGTTATAGGTAGATTTCTGTGTTTAAGTCGATAGAAGATTCTGCTGGTCCAAAAGAAATTTAAAAGCATCCAGAAGTTCAAGAATGAAGATTTTATGTTGAACCTTAGTTTAGTTTACTATTATATCCCCGCGTGGAACTTATATTTATTTCCCTCTCCTTCATAACGTATCCCTATTTGTTTTATTTATAAGGTTTTTATACATATTTTTGAGGCAATGGAATGTTTCACAAACGATATACATATCCTTCAAAGGTTAGACCTACTTTTGGCGAAAAAAGGTCACATGTATGTTACAAGGCGTTATATATCGTTTGTGTGTTAAATGTTACATATTTTGTTTCATTTGTGCTTGTTTTACCTATTTGTATATAAACATATGTTTTGCTTTAAGCATAATTTATCTATTATTCTATTCCAATGTTTTAGATCATCAATCCAATTTTCAAACCTTCCAAAATATTTTAACTCCATTACAAAAATACGTTCAAATTCACTCAAGTTCTAGGTTAAATAGAGCTTTAAAAATTATTAAGTCATCATTCAAATTCATGTTGACCTCGTTTGTTCATTAAAAATAATTCTTTATACCTACCTAAACGACGTTATTAAAATTTATGTCAATTTCTAGACAATTTTAAGATATCTTTGTTTCTCAAAAGAGCTTTTCAGTTGAACTTTCTCAAAATAAACATTTGAATTTTTACTTAAATCATGGAGTTTGTTTTGTTCAAATACCTTTCTTTTGGACTAATTTGTTTTAAGCAAAACAAATGTTATTCGTTGTATATGATTTTGGTCTATTATTATGATTAATGGACTAACTCTCTCATTTTTAAGTTCTTTAAGAAGGAGAGTCTAATTTGTGTTGGTAATCAAACTTACTCACGTCACCAAAGTACCAGCTTACAGAACATTCATATTTTACACGGTCTAAGGTCAAGAGAATCTCTATAGACTCTTCATTTCTTACTTTGACTACTAAAGAACTCGTCCAAAAATGGATTGCACTACTCACATTGTTGCTTCGTCCGAAATGATTCCACTTTATCTATCGCGGCCAATCCCAGTGCCTCGGAAGAAACAAAATCACCTATGGAAGTCATTGTTCGGTTATACCGACAAATTAGCACATTGAATCTCCATGTAGCTCAATACCAAGCTGCTTCTCCGAATCAACCACCTGATGCTCCCCAAAAAGGGCCCATGCTACCTATGTATCTGACTCAAAGTGAGTTTCATCAAGGAGATCATTTTGCCACCTTTTAGCAATCTCGAAGTGCTTCAATTACTAATTCAACTCAATATAGTCCTCTGGTGTAAACATTTGCTCCTCCAACAGCTCCAACGGTAACACATCACACTCTGCCAGTGTACACTTATGTCACTTCTCCACCGATTACCAAGGTTCCAGAGTTTCATCGCCCAGATGTTAATAACTATGTTGAAATTGAGGGTGATGGAAAATTAATTGATGTTGAAATGATGAACAAGAAGATGAAAATCTTGTAGGATGATATGAGAGGTCTTCATGGGTTCGATAGTAGCAAGAGTTTTACATACGAAGAATTGTGCATGTTTCCTGTTGTTGAGTTGCCATCTGGTTACAACATACCCAAGTTTGTAAAGTTTAGTGGATAAGGAAATCCGTTCTTTCACTTGAAAAGTTATTGTGAAAAGTTGATTTGCGTCGGAAATAATGAAGGGATAAGAATCAAGCTATTCAATCAAAGTCCTACTGGAAAAGCATTGGAGTGGTATTCTCACAAAGATGTAACAAAATGATGTACTTGGGATGATATAGAAAATGCTTTTGTGGATCACTACAAGTTTCATGTAGAAATCGCTCCCGATAGGATCTCTATTACAAAGTTAAAACCAAAGTCGACTGAATGCTTTTGAGAATGTTCCATTCGTTGGAGAGAAGAAACTACTAGGGTGCGCCCACCTATGGAGGAATCAGAAATGATCACCTACTTTATTCAAGCTCAAGACTCAAAATACTATGAACGTATGGTGACCATGGGTGGAAAGACTTTCACTGAAGTTATCAAGCATGGGGAAATGATTGAAGACGGTCTCAAAACTGGCAGAATAACAAGTTTCACCTAGTCTCAGTTTGCTAACAGGGCATCTGATACTGGTTCAATTGGAAATGGAAATAAAAAAGAGAAAGAAGTTATGAAGATAACGACTCTAAGCTACCTCATACATATGTACTGTGGTTTCATGGTACTTTCAATGCTTTTTCCTTAAGTTTAGTGTGTGTCTAAGGCCTTTTTGTAGTAATTCTAATGTACTTTTTTTTGTGTCTGCAGGAAAACTGTCCAAAAAGGAAAAGCAGAAGACTGTGTTGAAATCAGTTCAGAAGTGATGACTAATAGAGCAATCGACGGCCTGTGACCCATTGACGGTCCGTAGGTGGTGATCGTCGACTGGAGGTTCAAGCTGCTAAAATAAAATTGGGGAATTTTGACTAAGTGTGGGGCTACGGAAGGATCGATGATCCATTGACTGATCGATGGACCGTCCTTGCAAACCGTTGATTGTAACCGAAAGTAGTCCCAGTACTCAACTTGAAGAAATCACTAAGTGTGGAGGAACGGAGGCATCGACGGACCGTAAGTCCAATGACGGACCGTGCTGTTTGTCCGCTAACTGTAACAAAAAGGATGCAAAAGTGGAGGCTGAAAAAGATTCTATGTGTGGACCGACAAAGGCAGTGACGGTCCGTCGTTCCATCGACGGACCATCAGTTGGTTCATCGACTGAAGACGCGTTTTGGACAGATATTCCTTATTTAGAACTCCTTTTATTTTAGGACTTTATAATTATAAATAGGGTTAAAAACCTCATTTTTGGGGTTAGACTTTTTGTTATTTTTCTTACTCTTGTTATTGGAAGTTGAACTTTGGATTTTGGGAATTACATCAAGTTTCTAGAATCGATTCTCAAGATATTTTCGTTAATTCAAGTGTTATTTAAGGATTTTCTTCAAACTTGTCAAAGTAAGTACATCTTTTCTTGTTTAACAATCATGAATTGTGTATTTCTAAGCATGGGTAACTAAATCCACAACTAGGGTTGTGGGAACAATGGGTAATTAACAAGGTAAAACTGGCTAAATAATAAATCGAGAATAGTTTCTTGCATGTATTGATAATTCTTTCATTTAGAAGTCTTTTTCACGAGTGCACGCGTTAGAACTTGCCCTATTCCTACTTGCCCGACCAAGGAAATAGTTGATAGGAAAAGAATTATCAAACATAGATTTAGTATAAACAATCTAATAGGCTAGTTTCAATTGGTGCAAAGTAGTAACTTAGCCATATATTGAATATGATGCTTAATATGAGGTAAAGCTATGGTTTAGTAAAGTAGACACACGTAGCCGGACCAAGGTGAAATTCTTTACTTGCCAGACCAAGGAATTAGTGATACATAACTTACCACTTTGCATGCAAGACACTAAGAAAGAATTATTATAGCTATGATTACCACGTTATGAACATATGGGAAACACTTACACCCCAGTTTTAGTCATCATTTGATAAACACCAAAATTATAAACTTGGTATTAGTCTTACTTAGAAATAATTAAACATTTTCTTTACACAAAACCCCCACTTTAATTAATTGATTTTGCAAAAGGACTTGACTAAACAGACGTAATCGTAAATTGAAGTAAAGTCTAAACAATTTTCCTCGTGGGATCGATCCCAACCTAACAATTGGGTTCTTTACTTGATACGACCACTTATAATTCTTTAGAGAAGTATAAATTTGTGCGTATCACATTCAACCGTCAACCATCTCCAGGCTATCCTAATTCGCAATACTATGTTTACAACAATCAAACAATATTTCGTTATTCACGGCCAATGCAAAATCCTCAAAACAATGTACATCGTCATAATTTTCAAAAAAGCCTCCCAGAGTTTTCACTTAATTTTGTGAGACATAGACACATCTTTTTGAGAAATTCAAAGAGGCAAGTATACTTCATCCAGTGGAAGCCAAGACTGGGAATACTTCATATGAGTGGTATGATCCAAATAAGCGTTGTGCTTATCTTTTAGGAGTTGTTGGACATCATACCGAGAGGTGTATCACTCTTAAACATAAATTCAAGATATGATTGACAATGGGTGGTAAAACTCGCTCAAGCTCCACCTAATGTGAACACCAACCCGTTGCCCAAGCATAAGAAGTACTTGTTGGCACAACCAGCTGCAAAGAAGAAGCAAGTTGTTCTGAAAAATTGTACTTTTGAAATCTTTAAGTCTTGCTTTCTAGATTATTTGTTTTCCCAGTAATCGCCTTTTATTGTTTTGTTTCCTTTGTAATCATTTGTTTTGATTTGAATTTGTAAAAATCTATTATCTCTAATGAATTACGTCTGACCTGAATTCTCAAGAATGAGATACGTAGGTGGCCTATGTCGGCTTTGATCACCCCCTTTATCCCTTTTAATGTTTTCTTGTACATGAAATACGTTTGACCTGAATTTTAAAGAATGAGATACATAGGCGGACTATGTCATCTTAGGTCATCCCTTTATCACTTTTTAATGTTTCCATGTACTTGAAACTATGTTTGACCTTATTCCTGATTTACGAGATACGTAGGCACCACACTGACTCGGTCATGTTCCCTCTAAGTTTTTCATTTTGCTTTATAATAAAAACTCGGGCAAAATTTTGAGAGGATCTCAAAATTCATCAGAAAGAGAAATTTATTCAATCAAAAATCAAGGACAACTTAGGAGTTGAAATTGGGTAGAAATGAGATTCACTAAAAAATTCAACTAAAAGCTATGGAAACTTCGAAAGTTATATTATGTTTTAAACGGGGAAAGAATATTTTAGAAGGGTCCTCAAAAATTCCATCAAGCGACATTTCGAAACCAAACAAATTTGTAGTCAAGAAAGCAAAGGAGCATCAGGATGGCAAGGCAAATCCAACAAGAATTAGTCTCTCAAAACTAAGAATTTTTCTTTGGATGCAGGATCTATAAAGTTAGAACACATCATTAGACCCAAAGTGGCCTCGTTCATGACTAAGATGATTTCTACTCTTGCTCATCTTTTAAAATTTTTCTTTCAATTTACTGTAACTTACACATTTTATATTTTCACCAGATGGGACAACTTGGAACAATGTCGAAGACCATAAAATGTTATTCAAACCAATATAAGCTGAAAAACATTATTTGAAAACTTATCTTTTACTTTGGTAATTTTTTAGAACTAATTACATATGATATTTGCAGGTGTCGTCAAAATTTTAGTCAAAATTTCAAGAGATCTTTTTGATTTTTGAAAGATCAGATACACGACAAAGGACACACACTAGTCCTTATTCAAAACTGTTATTATGAAGAACTCTCAACATTGAAGATCCAATACATCAAGCCCCCTTCTCCTATATTTTTATGTTAATGGGTTTTGGCCTCAATTATTTCTAATCCTCTGTCTTTTCTCTGACAAAGATTTTATTCTTTTTAAATTCAGTTAAGTTTCAGGTTCGAACTACGCTAGACCTGATTTATTTTTCCTACAAGATACATAGGCAATCCTATATAAGGATTCGGTCTTTCTATTGTTTTAAATTACAAACCCTAGAGGAAACTAGGGCATGTTTTTGAATCAATCATTCTTCATTTTTGTAAATTATTTCAGTTAAGTACCATTGGACTGGAAACAAGGGAAACTTTTTGAAATGGTTCAAAGTTTTCAAAATCTACCATTCAACTTCAAGTTTCAAAAAATTTCCTTGTCAAACCAATCTTCTCTTTATAAGAGATTCCACATTTAAAGTAGGGACACATGTTATTTGAAATCCCTAATAGTTTATTAACGCCTCCTTCAGCATTATAAGTTTTCAAACCTTCTTCCAAAATCCCGTATTCTCTGTTGCGATCAGATTTCATTATGGTTTTAAAAGTCTTGACATTTGTTAATTTATTTGTTCTTATATAACAAATTTTCAATGAGCATAGGGACAACAATGTTCTAATGACAAGCAGAGATGTTGTCGGTTTCGCAAATTACAGGGATCTAATTAAATTACCATGTTATAACCATACCCTCTATTTTGAAATTCGTTCTATCATAGGGTATTATTAATGGAGAGTCACTTATTTTAACGTGACACATTAAATTATTATTGGAGCATCACTTCCTTCAACGTGACACGTTAATTTACTATTGGAGCGTCACTTCCTATAACATGACACATTAAATTATTATTGGAGAGTCACTTCCTTCAACATGACACGTTAAATTATCATTGGAGAGTCACTTCCTTCAATGTGACACGTTAAATTATTGTTGGAAAGTCACTTCCTTCAACATAACACTTTAAATTATTATTGGAGAGTTACTTCCTTCAACGTGACACGTTAAATTATTATTGGAGAGTTGCTTCCTTCAACGTGACGTGTTAATTTACTACTGGAGCGTCACTTCCTTCAATGTGACACGTTAAAATTATCATTGGAGAGTCACTTCCCTCAACGTGACATGTTAAATTATTATTGGAGAGTCACTTCCTTTAACGTGACATGTCAAATCATTATGGGAGAGTCACTTCCTTCAAAGCGGCACGTTAATTTACTGTTGGAGCGTCACTTCCTTCAATGTGACACGTTAAAATTATTATCGGAGTGTCACTTCCTTCAACATGATACGTTAAAATTATCATCGGAGTGTCACTTCCTTCAACATGAAATGTTAAAATTATTATTGGAGTGTCATCTCCTTAGAAGTGACACATTATATGTTATTATTGAATCATCACATCGTTTAAATTGACACATCATTTTGAATCACCACTGCCTTTAAGAGAATACACTTGAAATTGGATCGTCATCTCCTTCTGTAAGACATGTTATACTAGGTTTGCAAAAAATATATTTGAATTTGTGTTACATTTTTCACTGAAAACTTTTTCCAGACTTTCCATTACACATTGTGGACTACGTCAAAATGGACGATGCACAACGTGGAACTTTTTCGAAGAAGCAAACTAGGGCATAGTCTAAAGAGTTGAGGAAAGACTTCCATCAAAGTCAAACCAGACCCCTATCCTATGACATGTGGGTAGTTTCTTGGGTTTATTAGTTTCTGTTTTGCCTTTGGTGAAAATTTCAACTATCACCGAAGGCAAATTTTAAAATTATAGTGACAATATGCCTAGAGCTTTGTAAGCCTCTTTTGCATGCTCAACTCATTTGTCACTTATCCTTAAGATAAAGGTTAAATCCGCATATGAGATTTCCTTTTCAACCGATTTAGTCGAACTACGGAAACTTTTATTTACTCAGTTTAGGGATATGTAGGCGGGCTCAATGTTGAAAACACGACTATTCTCCAACAATTATGTCATTACTCAATATTTGAGCTTTTCGGTGTCTCCATACTGCGACACCGAAATAAATTTTGAATTCTTTCTAAATTTTGCGTTAATCAAGCGTCTACTGAACTGCTGGTGGCTTGAATTATCATATGACCAGAGATAAGTAGGAAACTCAATACTAGAGCTCGACTATATTTCCTCAGATTCTTTACCATGTCCTTTTCAGAAAATATTAATTAGTGGTCGGACAAAATTGGATTTGTCAATTTCGTTTGCCTCGAATATCTTTCATTCCTAAACAAACAAGGGTATTTGTCGATGCCCAATTTGGCCCTCCACTATTTAATTAATATTTAAGATTCTTAAATTTCAAACAATTTGAAATTATTTTGAAAAAATCAAAAAGATACAGTTGAAATCATTTTTCAATGTAATTTTTTTCTTGAAAATATGTCTCAATTTATTTTAAACTATATATAGTTATGTAGTTTTTAATTTTTTTAAAACAAATATTTAGACAGTCATGTTTGCCAAAAAAAGAGTTTCGATTAAATACGTATCTTATTTCCTTTAAAACTAATCACAATTTAATAAAGTATTTCTGTTTAAAATAATTATTTTATGTTCTCGAAGTTAATAAGCTCAAAAAATCAATTATATTTATAATTTATCTCGTTTCCATTTTATCAAATTTGAACTAAAACAATTCGATTTGATTAAATATAGACCAAGAGATCTTCTCCTTTTGATGTCCAATTGCACCCTTAACTTGATGAGTCCAAAAGACCTATTTTTGGCCCAAAACAATTATACCCCATTACAACCCTTTTCTTCCTTTATCCCACTTCCAGCAGCCTTTTCCCACAGCCCACGAAATAATCTGAGATAGAACCCAACGAATACATTATAGCAATACAAAAAAAAAACCCGACCCGACAAACTCATCTTCTTAGATCAAAGCACTGCAAACTCGAGTTTCAGCGAACCCAACCCAGACCTGTGTTCTTCTCTTCTTCCCCCCTTATCCTTTTCATATGCCAATCGTACAAACGAAGTCATGTGTTTGCATCTCAGGTGCCCTTCCTCCTTCTCTTGGAATCAAACAATCCTCCACTCAATTTCGTTTGAATTGGTACAGTTCCAGCTCACTAGAACCTTATCCATTAAGAAATTTTCAAATTTTTGTTCCTCCCACATTGAAATATTCTCAGATTTTTGGGATTTTTGTGTTTCTATATAAGCCCTCTTTATTCAATGTTGAGAAAAAAAGGATGATCTCTGGAGACCAAAGAGTACCCATAAAATTGTGGGAATTCTTGGTTCCATAGTTCAAAATTTTAAAGTATTTTGTGGCTTTTCGAGTTGAAAAGGCGGATTCTTCTTCACTCGTCATTTTGGATTGCTGCCCAAATTCAGGTAATGTTCTTGCTTCTGTTTTTTTAGTCCTTCTTTTTGTTGCATTTTGGAATTGTTATTTGTTCTAGTTTGTTATCTTTAAGGATTAAATGTGTTTAGTTAAGATTGGGGTGATGTTTGTGTGAATTACAGTAACATTTTTCATTGTCATGTTCACTTAAATTAGTCAACTCCAAATGAGTTTATTTTGTATTTTGCTCCATTGATTGTTTTCTTGCAATTCAGAGATGTGAATATGATTCTTTTACTTAGTAGAGTTCATAAATTTTACATATGCTTCTAGTTACTGTTGTTTTCATTGACTTTAAAATCCTTATTATGTATTTGTTGGTTTCTCTCCATTGTTTTCGATTGATACATGCATTTAGAATAGTATATTGTGTATTTCACTACTTCGAGTCTATTTAGACTAAATGTTATGATGAACTTCTTAAATTCTAAAACGTGTTTTCTGCTAAATAATTATATAGTTTGAATGACCATATTATAGTTACTTCATTTAACTTTTCTTTGTTATCATAGAATGATCTGTTCAAATTTTAGTTCTGGCAACTATTTGTCATTCTTGTGGTTAGATTTAGCCTAGCTCAAGTCAAAACTATTTTCCTCTCTTTCACTCGTTTATGGTCTTCTTTTTAATTACGATAAAAATATATATAACCGAGTCATGTAGTAATATATTTTAGGTGGGTAAGCTTCTGAAATGTGTTATGTAGTTATACCATATCACCGTTGAGATGTTGTTTTCTGAACTAAGAAGTTTTTTCTACTACCACCTCTTCCTTCTGTTAATAGCTTGAACCTGTTTTACAAGCATTAACTTGGTTTCCTATTTTTTCCACGACCGTGAAGGAATTTGTTTTAGAACAAAATTTAATTTAAGGAGCTGTTTGGATTCGTATGGTTGTTACTTCGCAGTTGTTATGGTTGTCTTTCTTTTATTGTTGTCCCTAATATTTGTTTCCTCACAAGGAGTGTTTCTTTGATACTAAGAATGAAAATGGTTGTCGGTTTGCCTGTTAATTGATTTTAAGATGCTTTCCAGTAATCTGATATTTCCATACCTTTACTTTTCGATATGTTGTCTCTATTTCGAGTCTTAGGTCTCACTAATCAATTCAGCTTTGGTCATCTAAACTTTGCATTCTAATCCTTTCCAATATGCTTAAGTAGCTTAGTGTTGTGCAACTTATTTTATAAAAAATGAATTTCGATAACTTGCTTAGCTTTTGGTTTATGAGGTTGATCTGACCTGCAATTTCTTAACCTTTTAGTTAGCTTTAAGTTTCCCTTTATATCATTTTGATGTTCGAATTTGTTTCTAGAAGATTAGTTGTTGTTAGGATGGACTTTTCATTTATCTATTTGTTGTTTTCCTTTTTGAAGTGTTTTCCAATGAGCTTATTAGTGTGTATTTAATCACTTAATCATTTTCTTTTCTCGTTTTAACTTAACTAAATTTGAATTCTAGCATGTCTGTTCTATACTTCTTTTCCTGCTGGAAGTAGTATGTTGGATTATCTTTTGACCATGCTTGATATTTTAGTTTTTTTTCTCTTCTCGTTTTGTTGTTGATAAAGGCTTGAAGTTTGAGTTTGGTCAAATCCTAGCGTGACTACATTTTATGCCAATGACAGGTACGTCTAATTAGGTATAGAATGAATTATCATTATCTAATTTACTTTCAGTTAACCCCTTAGGATTTGGTTTTAATTCCTGTAAGTGTTGCCTTCATTTTGTTTGGCATATCACTTGATTTATCTCTATAAAAAATAAATTTCAATGTCCATAAGAATGTTAATCTAAATTATTTTGAAGTCCTCAGTATGATATGTTCTTTTTACTACCTTTAGTTTAACTAAGATTATACATGTTAATTAATCTTATTTGACTTTAAAATGTTCAAATTATGCGTCTAAAAGGGATTGGAGTTCGTATACATCCATGAGTGGTGTCGAGTTTGGTCTTGGCGTGATATTTGTTTGAATCTCTTTATATATTATATGAATTGTTCTCTTTCCATCATTAATTTTTATACCTGCTAGTTGAAGACTACATGCCGTAAGTCTTTGCTACAACCTTCTTGCAAGTATTACGTGATAAGCTCTCCATAATTGAGATTGTTCATTTTAAGTTAAAATTTAATGAAAATACAAGCTTTGTTTGATTTTTGTGCTTAAAGTCGAATAAGATATGTGCTTTCCTCAATTATCTAAAATTTGTTCACTTTGCTAATTTACTTCCTTTTCTTTATTTTCTTTCCTTTGTTTGTGGTATGTGGCTTTCGAATGAGTCTGAAGGACTACCCTCTATCGCATTTCCCTCTTCTTCAAGTTGACCTCCATTCAAGTCATGAAAGGGAAGCATTAATTAATGGGTTAAAACCCAAATCAATGGCAACAACTAAGTGGCGTAGTAATAACAATTCAAGTAGTCGAAAATTGAATTTTGGATTCAAGAATCCAATTTTATTATTGCAGCAGTCTCGAGGGGACTAAAATTGGAATTTCTGGTTTTAAATAAGTCCTACTTGAACAAGTAGCAGCAGCGACAGGAACCAGAAAGGGGACAAAAATGTCTTTTTCATCCCATTACTTTATTTTATAGTTTTTTTTTTAAAATTGTATTTGTTAATATATATTGGTAATCACTAACTTTCAACATTTTATTTTTTGTCCACTTGGATGAATCCTTGGAAAAGTTTTTCTATTTCGTTTTGCTAAGTTATCAAATTTCAAACTCTTTTAAGTTAGGCAATTTAAGCTTTAAGACTAAATTGCGAATTATCCGTATTCTTTCATAGTTAGCATTTATCTTTTGAAATCCTATCCATGTGATTTAGTTGATTATTTAACACAAAAACTTGACTGGGGTAAATTGTTAGGTTTAAATTTTATTTTAGGACACTAATATTTGAACTATTTCATTATTTGGGATAATACGATGCACATGTATCAAAAGATTTTTAATTTTTTTTTAAAAAAATAATAAAAATAAAAACATAAGATTCTTTAAGTAATTTATATTTTCTTAGAAAAGTAGCCAAGCTTTTAAAATTCATCGGTCAATCGTGTGTTCGCGGATTCATTAAGGTTCCTAAACCCTTTCTTAGAGAATTAGTTGAACCCTTACCCAAAAATCTGATTTTGTTTAAATATTTTCTTATAAATTCCTTTTTTAATGGTTTTCTTAATATTTCCTCAAAGATTAAATGACGACTCCCTAAATTAATTTTTTTTTCAAAAACTTTAATAAAATTTTTCAATGTTGCAAAATCTTCTCCAAAAAACTTTTAGTTTTTGAAAGATAAACTTTTAGTTTTTGAAAGATTACGACATGAGTGTCTCTATCACCCCGGCAAGGCCAATGTGATTGCGAATGCTCTAAGTCGTATGACTATGGGTAGTGTATCTCACATAAATGAAGCCAAGAAACACCTAGTGAAGGATGCTCATAGGTTGTCTAGATTGGGTGTGAGGTTAGAAGATTGTTTGAATGGTGGATTCATGGTCATCATAACTCCGAGTCATCATTGATTGTTGAGGTGAGTCCTAACAACACCTTGATGAATCATTGATGGAGTTGAAGGAATCGGTCCTTGGGAATCTTAATGAGGCATTCTTCTTAGGGGGTGGTATTTTGAGGTACCAAGGAAGATTATGTGTTTCCCATGGTAGATGAGTTGAGGAACCGGATCCTTAAGGAAGCTCATGGGTCCCGCTACTCCATTCATCCGGTTTCAACAAAAATATACCATGACCTTAGCCAAGTATTATGGTCGGAAGGTTTGAAGAAGGACAGAGCGAAGTTTGTTGCTAAGTGTTCAAATTGCCGACAAGCAAAAGCCGAACACCAAAAGCCAGGTGGATTGCAACAGGAAATCCAAGTTCCTACTTTGAAGTGGAAAGACATAAATATGGATTTTGTAGCGGGTTTAGATCGGACTCAAAGACAATATGACTCTATATGGGTGGTTGTGGATAAATTGACCAAGTCCTCTCATTTTATTCCCATAAAGTCTACTTATTCAGTGGAAGATTACGCTAGGATCTTCATAGATGAGATTGTGTGTCGCCATGGTATTTCGTTATCCATCATATCGGATCGGGGTACACAATTTACATCTAGGTTTTAGAGGTCATTCCAAGAAGGGTTGTGTACTAAGGTGAAATTCATTACCGCTTTTCATCCCCAAATGGATGGTCAAGAGGAGCGTAGTATTTAAACCCTTGAGGAAATTCTTAGGTCCTGTGTTATTGATTTGCCTTGGTGGAGTTTGCTTATAATAACAGTTTTCGTTCTTCCATTTCTATGGATCCCTATGAAGCCTTGTATAATAGGAGGTGTAGATCTCCTATTAGATGGTTTGAAGTGGGAGACCCTTCTATTCTTGTTCCATATTTGATTTACAAGACATTGGAGAAAGTTCATATCATAAGGAACCGGTTGCAAATGGTATATAGTCACAAAAAGTCTAATGCCGATCATAGGAGAAGGGATTAGGAGTTTTAATAAGGTGATACGGTGTATTTGAAAGTTTCTCCTATGAAAGGGGGCGATTAGATTCAGAAAGAAAGGAAGTTGAGTCCTTGTTATGTAGGTCCCTATGATGAGCTATATTGTGAATTTTGATATGATGAGTCTTTATGAGATGATATGGAGCATGTAGTTAAGTTGAACTTTGGCATAATTGATTCATGTAGAGCATGTTTAGATCATTTTGTTGTTGTGAGAAAGATATTCCTCATAATGTAATGTCGAGCCTTTGGTGTGGTAATTGATGTTTGAATTGCCTTTTATAAGAAATATTGTTGATGTTGCTATGTATTGTTGTTGGTTAGGCGGCAAGTCTTGAGTCTATTACTTTCTTCTAAAGATTTTTAGTGTCATTCGAGGACGAATGTTTCTAAAGGGAGATAATGTAACACTTCAAAAATCTAAGACGTGTGTTAAAGCCTAACTTAAGTTTTATAAGGTCTATCCAATGATTTAAGTACTATTCTAATGTTAATAAGTCATTTAGGATGTATAGAAACCAAGACGTCAAAGAATGTCCTTGACGTTCGAAAACTAGTTCTAGGAGGTACTAGCATGCCTAAGCCTATTTGACAAGCTTTTAGGGGTCGAAAAATGGTGAAAATTGGTGGAAGGGTGTCTAACATGTCTTTAAGTCGATTAGTGGTTGAAACATCCAGGTACGCTCCCCAAGGTATAACCAAAGGTCCCTTGATGAGGACCCTTGCATATTCGAGTCAACGCTGCCTGGGCAGTGTGCAACGACGAGAGGCCATCGACGATTCTTGTGTTGATCGATGGGGTATCGTTGCCAACCATCAACCAACACATAGAAAAATTGTTGGATCCCTCGCCTACATAATTCTTTGACAAGAATGACGGATGTGCACCACGGAGGAGGCGTGGTCTGTCGACAGACCCATGATCCGTCGATCATAGTGTCATCGGTGGTGCTGCAATTTCCTGCACATTTTAAATTAAGTTTCAATTAGTTAATTAAGGTATTATGTCATTAGTTAGGGGATTAGGAAAGGCTAATTAACTTAAGTAACCCCCATATAAAGACCCCAGTTCAATTAGTCTAATTACAACTCTCAAAACAAAACTCTCTTCCTTCTCTTTTCTTTCTCTCTCTATTGAAGACACCATTTAAGACTAGCTAGGGGAGGTATTTGGGGGATTTAAAAGGACGATTTCTTTATTAAATATTCATCAAACGTTGATGTATGAGATCTAATTCACTATTGATACCTCTTTCCTCAAAGGGTTCCTTCAAAATATTTTCGAAAGTTGAGTTTTCATGTGGGTTCTTCTTGACCTAGAAAATTATGTTATGAATTATTTTTTTTATTTTTTTTGGATAATATGAATATATTAAGACGTATTCTAACTTAATTATGATATATCTTGATGGTTTGGTCTAGTTTGTAAGTGATGACCCTTAACCTTTAACCCTAGGTTTGATCTTGATATGAATTAGTTTGTAAATGGGTTCAATTGACTTGGTTATTGTTTGAATTTCTATTAGATGATGTTGTTACATTAATCATGAATAACTTAGGGTGATTTATAGTTTTTCATGCTAGTTCTTGTTAATATGATCTAGGTTAGGAAGTGAATTGAGCTAGTATTGAATTGTGACGTAGTTACTCTCCTAGACTTGTTCTCATGTTGATTATCAATTTATGATAATGTATACCTGATATTGTTGAATTAAGGGTTTTTGGTAATACCTTGATGATGAACTATGAATAAGATATGGTAAGTCTTATGATCACAATCCTTTACTTCAAATTGTGGTTAATTATGATTAAGTCATGATGTTATATTGAAGTTTGCCTTGTATTAGGATTGATAGGTGGTATGATGTTTAATTGAAATGTCTATATTATGATTGTGAGGTGTTGTCTTGAGAAGTAAATGTTTAAGGAGGGTGAATGACTTACCAATGTGCCTTATCATGATATGAAATGCTAATATGCTAACCTCACCTATATGAATTGTAATGAAATGACTTATACTCATGCAGTTCTTATTGAGCTATGATGATGATAATTCTATAAATACCTAAACTACACTATGCTTGACAATAAAGGCTTAAAGATATTTCAAAAAGTGACTCTAGCTTAGCACACAGTGAACTAGTTGGAGGAGTGTCCCTTCCAACATAGGGATGGTAGGATCACTAATATAGTCTTGAGATTGGAGACTGCAATGCATGTAGCATAAAGAGGGTCCCAATTGTATCTCCAATTTCATTAACTATGTTTCCCCCATAGGAATACTATATAGTCGATCCATGTAGTTGCTATGTTTTATATGTTGGTACAACCTTGGCAAGTAGTCCGCCTTCCTTCGGTGTAGCTCTTTATGACACCGGATTCCACACTAGCTCATGTGGTCTAAGTCGGTTAGGGCAAGATGTTCCCAAAAGGTAAAATGAACCAAAGGATTGAACTCTAACTAAGATAATCCAAGGGATCTTACTTAGACTAGGTAGAGGTATGGGAATCTACCTAAGAATTGCACTAGTTATCCTTGAGTGGAGTCTTAGGAGGATGTTCTTATGTACAATTATGCTTATAATGCTACATGATATGTATATGATGAACTTGCACATTGTTGATAATATATGTTTATTAGTTCACTTATGAATATGTGTTGGTTTATATGGTTAAAGTAAGATGATATGTATATCTAAATTCCATGTTATGTGAAGTAGGATGTTAGTCATGATTCTTGTTGGGTTACTTGACTGAGTAAGGTCATGGGGCTTTACTTGGTCATTGCACTTGTTGACTTGATAGGGGTTCATGGGTAATTGAGTTGCTTTTCTTTACAGTGAGTATTTTCCTTTCATAGTGAACTTCTTTCCTTTTACTCATTACCTTCCCAAGTAAACCCCTAGTGATACTTGGTGAAATACATCAACGTAGGACACAAACAAAACATACATACAACCTACAAAAGTCATCACATTTCATCATAGAAGTATAGCACATGATAGACACATTTAAGCCAAGACTCTATTGGATTTACAGTAAGCTACATCATTTTGCCCGTATAATGACTTAACTTCACATACATCACTATTACACCTTGTTCATGACCCCAATCTTTGTCTACTTGTGCAATGTACTTCTGAATCCCCATAAAGCCATACATACTTAATAAACCCATCTTGAGATCACAAACCTTGTCATTCGATTCATACGTTGACATATTAAGTTAATATCATTCATTCATGTCAACAATCTTGATCATATAGTCATTAAGACCCACACAGTGAATATAATAATAAGAACTCATCACATATACTCATACCATGCACATCTTCATGACGTATAGAAAAAATCTACCATTGCCATGCATAAAGATATAATAATAACAATACACATTAGAACACCTTCCTAGAAATTCCTAAGGAGCTACTTGTGCAATGTCTAGATGGGTTCATTACTTTCACCTATCCTATGTAACCTACTTTAGGTCATCCTAGTTAGGGTCTTAGTCATTTAATTCATTAACAATTTTAATTTAGGGAAACTAAAGCCTCAATCGACACTAATACCATGGGTGCTAAACATGGAATTTAGTGTTGTAGAGCCTTACACCAATAGAAGGTGTTCTTACCTAGTCAAGGTAGAACATTAACACATGCTAGCATTCTAGTTGATATCACATTGCTAGATCCTATGTGCCAAGCATAGTTTATTGAACTTGGGGGAATAAAGGAAATATCACTCTAACAGTCTTTTGGGTCATGAGGCTATCCACCCCCGTGAGGACTACGGTGACAAACTTTTCTACAATAGGAAGGAAAACCCCTCATCTTCAAGTTCACTCGGTGCTAACATCATTTCCCTTTTACTAAAAGCCTTCATTAAAATTACTTTATAAAATATAGGCTTAGGAGATTCATTCCCTCATATGCTTAGATCATAGATCATATATGAGAGTTCATCAACCTAAATCATGGTAGAAACTTTTTCATATGGACATCATATATCATTAGCACTATCTAGTTTACGATACACTTGAGAATACCTCAAGGTTACTCTATTGACTAGATAATTATTCATGTATGTGTGTATACTTTTATGTGATCAAACCTTTAACATAACACATTAAGTCACACATGTTCATACATTTATATTCATACACATAGAAACAAAAACTAGAAACTATCCTATCAAGGCACACATGTGCAATGCATAAGCGAAGTCCCATACCCTTGCCCATATTAGTACACCAATAAAGTTATCCTAGTTAAGGAAACACATATCATACTTTCATATACATCATCATAACATGAATAGTAGTGGACACTAGTGAATATGAGAACTACCTTTCATTGAGACACCTTGACCTATACTACTTCTAAGAATGCATAATGTGTGAGTGTATGTATACATTTGTCAACATGATCACATAATGTATATTCATAACATCTCTAGTCATCCAACCTCTTAAGACCATAATGCACAACAAAACATACACCAAACAACCCCATTTAGCATAGGAGGCAAGACAATCTTCACATTATATTCAAGACTCCTCACCTTAGCTATTCACACTTTCACATAAAGATACATGGGTAGGGGTCATCCATCCTTAATAATTCATTCATGGTAGCACCTACAGATGATCTTAACATTAAAATTTACGTGCTCATAACAAAAGTAAAATAACATAGATTCACAATTAAAGTAGAAGACTAGGCACAATTTACACATAAGGCGATCATCATAACCACTCATTCATATATTCATCAATTTTCCTTCAAGTCCGTGGTCAACACATATATAATAACAATAAAGTAAACACATCCACCATAAGTGGACCAAACTACACAATGTCATACAAGGCTTCATCAAAATAACTATAATGAAGTCGAGAAGTAGAAGAGTAGAGCAATTCTTACTAATCCTTTAGTCTTTGGTCCTCATTGACCATTACTACTCTTTCATAAATAATTGAAGTATAGGACAGTAGCTTACATAAAATAAGCGTATACAATGTCATGCATAAGCTACTACAAGATCATGCTACAAACTAAAACAACACATCATTAACATGCTATAATGTAGAAGGACATATAACATTAAAAAATTTCCCTTACAAGATTATAGGTCATATTTAATCAATAACATCAATATAGAGAAGTATCTAATAATACACGTAACATAACAAAATCATGCTTAAAGCCTTACAAGATCAAGATACCAACATAGACACTAAACTATCATTCAAGAGAGAGTAGAGAAAACAGGAAACAATACTAATTCCCTAAATCATTGATTATAAATCATATTTTAACAATAATATACATGTTAGGAAGTAGATAAATAGAACATTAATCAAAAGGAATCATGCTTCGTCTAACCTAAAATCGAGATTACATCACACACATAGTATTATCAATCGATATACTAGAAGAAACTAAATCAATTCATCCTATATTACTTTGATCATAAGAGATTCTTATCCACAATTCAATCATGATATTAACCTAAAACAGTAGCTATATGACTCTCAGAATAAACGAATTCAACCATTAAAAGGCCATGTTATAGTGAACTCCTAAAATTCTAACCTATGCATGTTCAATTATTCGTATACTGATCCTCATGGATTATTCATCATCAAATTATTATTAATTCATGTAAATAGCAGTAGATATTGACAATTCAACGTAAGAGAATCCTAATTCAATCATTAACAAGCCATGATCAAAATGGCCAGGCAAGGGCTAAATCGATTTTGGGGAAGGGACATGGGTTCATAATGCAATTGGATTAAAAATCACATAAAAACAATAAATTAAGATAAATTAATCATGATTAAGAAACGTTTTCTTAAAGAACCCATGGCTAGATTGAAGAAGAAGAACTCTTATCACAAAGCTTCTTTGAAAACCATTGAGATTCTACTCTCCAACTGAAAGGTTACTTAAAGATTAAGGATTAACATACCTTTGTATATTTTAAAACCTATAAAAATTTATTATTAATCCATGGAAAACCTATCTCCAATCTGTTCTTGAGTTTTACCAACAATGGAGGTTTCTAGGGAGAATTGGATTTGGAGGGAAAGACTAATTTTTGTGTATGTGATTGGGAATGGGTTTATCACGCTGTTAATCACTTATATACAACCAAAAATATATAATTAAACCTATTAGTGTCAGGATAGGACATGGGGTACATTTCCCATTCACCCTTTTAATGAGCACTGTGCAAGCAGTGATGCACACGCTTGCAACGATGGGCACTATTGACTGCCAGTAAGGCCATCGATGGACCGTCTATGGATTTCGTCAATTGGAGCTTGTTGTATTCTTAGTTTACATAAACTATACCCCACCAAAGGTCTGTTGGTCAACTATATGGGTGTCGTTTTGTTCAGACGATTGAGACTGCAAAGGCAGTGTCTCGATAGCCCTTGTGTCCTTCTTCTGGGCCCTTTGGTGGGGCCCTTGAGAAGTCGTCCTAGACGTTTACAATGTTAATAAGCACATTGAAATTTTGAGTACCTTCCATTCAAGTTTCACCAAAAATTCACACATAAAACACGTCAAAACATGCTAGGCCCCACCAAGACATTCTTAAACGTCTCAAGGGCTAACTTTCGAATGTCTAAGAACTTATTGTACGTTTAACCTACAAACTTAATGAAACTACATATAATACCTATAACATCATTACAAATCACTTTAAGTCTTAATAATCTCATGAAATACAATATATAAGGACGTATAGACACATGAGGCACATAAGTGACTAGTAGTCGAGCATCTTGGTCGTCCCCTGACGTTTGATTTCCAAATCACCTCAAATATTACACACTACCTAAATACAGTATTATTACTAATTTTAGGACCTTATAACCTTAATACATACATGTTAGGCTCTATACACCCTAAACTCATTTTGGGGGTCTTACAAGTGACCTAAAAAAAAACTTAAATTTTATATGTGATTTTCTATGATGTTGGACCTTTGAATATGTTTATATGAAGTATGTGAAAAATATAAATTCTATTTTATAAATCTTTTATGAAAATTTACTTAAAAATGCATGATGTATAATTTCAAGAAAATGTCCCTTTTAAATGCATGGTTTTGCGTGGTTGCCATACTCAGTCATTCTTGTACTAATACAATTCTTCTTTACTTTTTAAACAAAGTGTATGTTATGGATGATTAAAGGATGTTTATATGATTGAGAAGCTTGATATGTGATTCCCATGCTCAAGCAAAAGGAATCCTTAAGTCCAAGAATGTCTTAATGTTTAGTTAATGTAAAATTCTATGAATTATATAGCCATGTATTATGTTTTAATGGTTGTGTCCCTAATGTACTCTAATGTTTTTGATTCTACGATAAAAAATAAACTTAGAGTCTAAGTATAAAATGAGATATTTTATATATATATGTGAATGATGTTTCTAGCATATGATGTGCTATGAAAATTTTTAAATTTTTTGCTAAATTTACTATGACAGTGCGCCGAATGATAACTATGAGCTTGTATAAGACCTCCAAGAGGTCAAGTATGCCATATTACTTCTAAGGGGTGCTCCCCAGATGTGACATAGGTAATGTCCCATACCCTCACCGATACTAAAAAATTTCCCCTAGGTTATCCTATTTAGGGTCCATTATTTTACTTCCATTGTCCATTTTATATTAGGGAAACCCTAGCCTTAACCGACAATAAGACCATTTGAGCTAAACATTGAATTCGGTGTGTTGTAGAACGTCACACTGAAAGGAGGTGCTCTACTTGCCAAGGTAGAACACTAACATCATTCTATCATTTTAGGTGGATCCACTACCTAGGTCTTGTGGGGAATCATAGTTATGGAACTAAGAGATATGTATTGGACTCTCTTCATGCCCATCAACATTGGAGTCCTTATGTCATGAGATAGCATGGGTGAATTTACCTCAAAGGGGACAAAATACCTCATGTAGAACCATAGGTGAATGTTCCTCTGAGGGAATTCAAAACCTTATGTGAAATTAATGGTTAATATTCCTCGAAAAGAAGCCAACACCTCTCATTGTCAAATCACTAGGTACTAAGCTTAATTTCCTTTATTGTTAAGTCTTTATTAACTTTACTTCATAAAATAGGCTCTAGGAGATTAATTCCTCATATGCATAGCTTATAGGTTATAGATTAAACTTAACCTTTCATCAACCTAAATCATTTGATAAAACCTTTCACATGGACATAATATCTTTTAGTAATATCTAATTTAGAGTACAATTGAGAAGACCTTTTAAGATACCCTATTTTGCTATATTATCATACATGATTCATTATATGCATTAATGTCTATACATGTTCATATATGAGGATACCCTTCACATACCAGATTTAGACACTACACATATACCCTTCACATACCAGATTTAGACACTACACATATACATACTCATCATATTATATACTTTAAAATTCATATCTTAATCATTCATTAATATTCATGTACATAGAGTAATCACCCTAGGAATATAAGCAATGTCCCCTAGCATTTCCTACACTAGTATACCTAGCAAGGCATCCTAGTTAAGATATATTTCATGCTTCATGGATATATACTTTACATGCATAGCAGTAGACATTAGTGCATATGATAATACCCTTTCATTAGACACATGAACCTATACTACTTATAATCATGCATTTGGTGTAAGTGTGTGTATTCTGGTCAACATGATCACGTAATGACTGTCAACATCATATTAAGGCAGCCACCCTCATAAGACAAAAATGCACATTCAATTATAGACCACACACCACATACTAGCATAGGAGACAAGATAACTTCCCATTACATCCAAGACTCCTAACCTTAGTCAATCAAACAATCATGTAGGTGTACATAGGTAGGGGTCCCTAACCATCATTACATAATAAATAGAAGTACCTAAACATAACCCTAACATAATCATCCACATGCAAATTACAATATTAGAAATACAACCTATATCATAAACTAGCATAGAAGACTAGGCATGCTACTTCACATAGTGATCATCATAACCACTCATTCATGTTACAACAATTTACCTTCAAGGACATGATCAACACAAACACACACACACAGACACACACACACACACACACACACACACACACACACATATATATATATATATTTAAAATATATTTAAAAGAATTAAACACCACCACCACAAGTGAACCATACCACATAATATTATACAAGGCTAAACATCTAGCAATTCTATAGAAAAGTAGAGAGAAAAGGGCCATCTTATAATTCCTCCAAGCTTTGATCATTCATTGATCAATTCCCATAATTCGACATCAATGATTAAAGGTACCATTATATAAATGAAATCATACTTCAAACATCATTGTTTCAAGATCACATTAGGTACACTACTTCATCAAGTCTATAGAAAATAGAGGAATATAGATCAATTTACCAAATCCCTAAACCTTGATATTCATTTATAACTCATAAAAAATTCATATTTAATTCACATGAACAACAATAGTAATATGAAATTCAACATAATTGAAACATAATTCAATCAACATAGAGTAAAGATCACAAGCCCACATTATAAACCAATTTGAGAAATTAGGAGGATCATGATTTATTAATGAAATTGGATTGAAATTCATCTTAAAATCATTATTTAATCATAATAATGCTTTTGAAACCAATTAAACGATAAACCCATGGCTATATTGAAAATTGGGAATTCTGTTCTTTGAATCACTTTTTAAAATCCTTGAATGAACTCCTTAGATGAATGAATAACTAAGAATAAAGGATCACCATACCTTATTGATTGAAGACCCATGAGAAATTTAAGAAGAAAGCATGAAAATCCATCCAGTAGCTTGAAATTTAGTTTTCCCTCCAATGGAGATTTCAGTGAATTTGGGAGAGAAGAGAGCTTTTGGTATTTTGATTTTCTTATTGAGTATTAGTGTTTTGACTTGGGAAAGAGTTTAAATAATTCTTAAAACCTTTTTTTAATCGTCTCCTAATATTACCTAAACACCCCCACACTTATTTTGACTTTAAGACATGTCAATCTTAAATGTCATTTTAAAAATATTTGTCGGGGAGCAAGTCCCATATGCGGAGCAGTTCCCACATGATTTTTTTAAAAAAATAACTTCCGATACAGTTGAATATGCATTGTGTATGCGATGCAGACCACATTTTGACCTATTGAGGAAAAAGTACGTGACGCGGACCTATTTGATCAAGGAACAAAAGTTGCCGCCTTGGGCAACTTGTAGGCCTGAAGTTGGGTTGTCGTCAATGACTCTTTCATTTGTCCTTGGGGACTTTCGATCTGACGTTTTTACCTCAAATACTCTTTTAAACATGTTAGGAACATAAAACATCAATTTGAACTCCAAAAAATGAATAAAACATACAAAAATACAGTAAGACGCACAAGCACATTTCAAGGGCTAACTTTCAAACTTCTCGAACGTTTGACCTCCAAGTAACTTCAAATAAAGTATGCATACTATAAAATAATTAGTTAACATAATTTAAACCTTTATAAACACATCTAAGGCTCTAAGAACCTAAATTCATTTTGAGGGTCCATACAGGGGTGCCCCCTAGATGTGACACAACCACTTACGAAGTGGATAGAAGTTGAATAAGAAATTTCCACTAATTATCTATAAAAGGCCACTAACTTGGAAGCTAAATTTGACTAAATATTTTCTATAAATTTCAAAGCACTAATCCATCTACTTCACAAAGGACGTGGTTTGGACTTAACCCATACACCACATACAAATGTTTGAAAATTAAAATAAAACAAAAGCTATATAAGTGTACCGGTGCTCGGAACATAAAGACTCACCAACATTGAAAAGATCTAAATGATCAAATATCCACCAGAGTGTCATAAATATGTATTGCAACCTAAAGAGAAAAGTCAAATGTTGAAAGGAATGCTAAGGCCAAGAAAATTATGATGTGGGGGTTTGACATAGACAAGTAAAAAAGTCCTGCTTTATATACTACTACAAATTAAATCTAGGATGCTCCTCCTTAAACTAACCATAAAGGAACATATCAGGTGAAGAAATCAAAAATTGATATGTTGAATAGACGTACGAACTCTTCAGTATGAAAATGATGAATCCGTTAAAAATATGTATACAAGGTTCTCTTCAATCACATATCATACGCATTTGCATGGTAGTAAAAACTACTCAGTCTTTCATTTTTTTACACTAATCTTGGACAAGTAAAGTGGAAGTCATAGAAGAAGCTACATATATTCCATGAATGGTTACTCAGAGTAACACCCCAATTATTTTTAAACCAAGAATCAAATAGTTCTTGGTATATATATAGATATTTTATTGTGCATAGGTGTTAATATAAATTTTCACATGCGGTAAGTGTTTGTATTGATGTTAAATAATGTCATTAAGGAACCTCTAGAACTAAATTTATCTTAAAGATTCTCTACTTATTAAGTTTTTGTATAAGATAGTGCAAGGTTATTTTCGAACGAGCATATTTGCTAAAATATGAGCACTTATGTTTCTCGTTATCCTCCTATTTAAAGGTCTTTGAGTCTTCTTTCATATGTCGCCAACCTTTCATAAACATGAGATTGTAATAAAAAGATATGACCGTTTTATCTAAGATTTTGAAATCTGAAAATTTTGGTCCCAGGCACTACGAGTCAAATTACGACTCCTACTTTTAAAGTATAAGATGTACAAGACCAGTGGAAAACTTCAGAGAATCCAAAAATTGACCGAGGAAACCACAAGTTAGACCACGATTCATGGTACTATTGATTTGTAGTTTGGTCTCAACGATCATACTCAATGTTTAATCTACATTGCATCTAATATCCATCTCCTAACATCATGTTTTATTTTCTCAAGGTCAATAAATCATTTCTATTTAACCCTTTATATGGATCAACCTATCTTGTAAAGAAAGAGTAATAAATTTAGAGAAACTATTTAATATATAGATATATTCATCCTTAAATGAAGATGAATGTTTCCATAAAAAGGAACTTCAAATTGCATTAATTTTGAACAAGTTCTAATGTGTTACTTTTATGAATTTGAATAGGAATATTTTCTTTATCTTTTGCATATTATTAACCAGCAAAATTCATTAGCACTTTTATTCAACTAATATTGTCATGACCCAATGTACACCTTAGAGAAAAATGGCATACTAGGACCCCAAGAGGCCCAACACAAGACACTTGTCATGCAAAAACAAGATAATAGAATATTAAGAGACCTAAAACAACACTTCATAGCACAAAGAGTTTTGTCAAAATGAAGCGAGAGTTTACATAGTCTCGAAAATGATAAAGTACAAAAGGGTTGATCATGAGATAACTCGAACATCACTTACAAAGCTGAAATTTAAATAAATAATGAAATAAAATATTTGCTACTTGGAACATGAGGGCTCAGCAATCATCCCTATCTAATATTTAAGTGATCCCTAACCACAAATCTGTTAATCTGTAATGTAGGACCCTAAATTTCGGAGGTTGTAAAAAAGAGTGCGGTAGTAAAATATGTAACAAGTATGATAGGAATGCATAAAGTATTAAAATAAAGCTAAAAGAGACCTTTTAGTACATGCAATGACCACGTTAAAACATAAGACAAAAGAGTTAGAAAACAGAATTCACAAAAACTTGGTTAGTACAAGGTAACATATTTAAAACATTTGTGAGATACTTGTTGAAGTAACCTTGATTTATTAGTGTGGGAGATTTACCTATTAACATAGAATTCGTTATCTACCTCACACGAAAAAAGAGGTATTCTCATTTGCCGAAATAAGAACCATGAAATTCTAGCTTATAGTTATCCAGTAGCTAATGTAAAATTCTACAACCTATGGTGGAACATAGTTTATACGATATGTGTATTCACGACTTATCCACTCTGTGCTAAGAGTAACTCCCATGTAAGATGCATATTATCTTTAAGTGACATGGGTAATAACCTCTTATCTTTTTCATTAGAGGTCATATGCACTCTCCTCTTACAACATCATTAGAATAGCCCCTTAACGTTGATTCATGTTAGGTACGAATATCTTTCAATCTTAGAATCTAGTATATGAGAGAATGTTTTATATGAGAATCCATGAGGACTCACCACAAGAGACGAGAATGGTCAAATTCAATCTTGAATAAATGGATGACCACCTCAAACACGATACACTACACTTTTGAATAATTCTAGAAGAAACATGGGTTAGTACAAAAATGAACTAAGTATAATAGTTATGCATAAATTTTTGAAAACATGTTAAAAAGGACATTTTAGTCGAAAATAATGCACTACGCCTACTTAAAGATGAATCATGAATATTAGTGTGAAATAAGAATATTCAACATATAGATTATCATATCATAATAAAAACATACCATAAATACACTTAAATTATCCTTGTGCAATGCATGTATAATATCCCATAATCCTACCCTCCCTATGGATAGCTTCTCGAGTAACAATAATTCATACTCATATTATTGATTATATTACCATAGTGAGATATTAATCTTATCATACATAGACCATGTGAGCTTACCATGAAATCCAATGTGTATCCCACATCGAAAAGGGGTTGTCCTACTTCCTGAGGTAGAACCATACTATTAGCTTAGGTTGATCAACTAGCTAAATACCTATGAGGGGAAATAGTATATAGGATAAGGGGATTGCTCCTAGAAAACCCAGCCACTTATATCGTGAGGGCTTCTATTCCAAGAGATTTTTCTAACAAACCCGGACTCTACTAACGTGAGGGCTTCAATCTCATATCACTAACCCCTCTGTGCTAAGCCTAATTCCATTTGATTTCATGTTACGTCTTTACATAATGTAATGATTATGGAAGAATGTCTTGGAACTCAAATTCATATTAGTCAGACTTAATCTCATAGATTTATTAGGTGATATTAGTTTTCCAACCTTAATATCACTAAATGTGAGCAACCTTTCACAATATATCATATTCATAAATAAATGTTTAATTGAGGATAATAACTTAATAATCAAAACCATTATATTATAATCATATTTAATTACACTCAAAGTGATTTAAATGCATATACATAAGCCTCATAATAGACATAATTCATATACTTTGACCTTCATGGACCTTAGATGTAACACCTCTAAAACCAAGTAGGTGAAACTAAATACTAATGTGTGATTCATGAGTTTATAAGGTCTTAAAATGGTTAATTATAGTGTTATAAGGAAGTGTATAAAGGTTGGAAGAGTTTGCAAGTGAAAAGTCTAAGAACGTCCAGGACGTTAGAAAGTTAGCCTCGAGATCTACTTGTATGATCTAGTGTGCCATTGCATGTTTTACATGTTTTTTTTAAACCAAATTAATATGAAACGTTTCTAGTATCTAGACCTACGTATTTGAGTTTTAAACATATGGGCAGGATTTCCTAAGATCCAACCAAAGGGTTGTTGAGGAGGCCTCAAATTTGAGCTTGATACAGGCCGAGGCAGTCCCAATCGTCTGTTACAAACAACGCCCTGTAGTCCTATGCATGCCTCATCGATTTGGGGAATGACTCCACACTTAGGCATGGGATATGAGCACCCAAATTGTCTCTCTGTCAGAAACAACAAACCTACAGGAGATAGCCGTCGTTCCATTAATGATCCATCGCTAGCATGCATTGTTTTGTAACTCCATTTCTTGCACTATTTTGACCATAGTAAGGGTATATTTGTAAAATAACCTAACATCCAAATACGATATTTGGAGGTTACTTAAGCTATTTTTCGGTGTTTTAAGAGACTTGATATGTATAGAACCTATAGTTGAGTTCATTATTTCAAAATCAAAACCCAAACCCCAAATAGAATTCTCTAGAACTCCATTGAAGCTTTAATTGAGGATGAGGCTAGGACATCGATTTATCTATTGCATATTCATAAATTTCGTGGATAATATTCATCATCGTATGGTGTTTGATCCTTGAATTTTCTTTCTCTGAGGAGCTAAACTTCAAATTCTTTTCTAAGACTTTCTCAAAATATTAAATCTTCTTTTTTGACATCTAGCCATGTTGATGCATCTTTCGAATAAATGATTTATGATATAATTAATGTTTATTGAATGATTTTAGATCAAAATTCATGAACTGTAATTCATGATATCCTAATTTTTGATCTATTATATGGGTGATTTGATCATGGTTTGATTGTATTAGATTATTGTGTAGATTACTTTGGATATAGGATGAAGTAAAGATAATGTTAGAATTGTATATAGGCTGCCTTATTTGTTTGGATTGGTGTGTATGTCTATTGGTAAGAGCCTTTGTGAATTGAATTGGTTGGAATGGCCAAGGACTGGAGGTGTTGATGATGGAATGATGGTAAGATGACCTAATCTCTTCTATATTATGTAGTTTACATATTGAATTGTGTTGATTGGTATGGTCCACCTATGGTTGCGGTGCTTATGTTTTATAATTGTGCTGAACATAAACTTGTCGATATTATTGTTTTTAACATGTGTATTGTGAATATATCATGTTATGGATTATATAGTTCATCGATGTTAAGTATGATTATGTATATGTATATGTGTGAAGTGAAATCATAAGTTCTTCTAATTGGTTATACGTAATCATGATAGATTAGGATGATGTCTCTAGTTGTGTTGATAGTATATCCTTCTAGGTTGCATTGGTTGTTCCTACATGATACTTGAATGTTGTGTAACATGTGATAAGATGATCATGTGTGTGTATTGATAGGTAGAATATGTCCCTCTACCTGATACATGCTAAGTATATGAACATGAACTCTTAACTTAGTAGGCTTAAGTACCTTTTCTCATGTATGTGTATACATAAGTGAATATGACCTTGAACATTTTAAGAGGGTAATTAACTTGGAACTTTCAAACTAGAAAGAAGGTTATGACATCCTCAATGTTGAAAGCCGTAATGGTATCCTTCTTGTGTGAATGATGGACTTTGGGATGGGTTGGCAGGGAAAAAATGAAACCATCTCTAAGGAAGTCATTGAGCTATACATATTCATCATTGAGTGGAAGCCCAAGCGGACTCATCTTTGGTAAGGTATATACTGATTTTGTAGTGTCTAAAATATGGTACCTCTTCATATGCCCTTTTGATTGAACTTAATCTAATAGAACATGGCTAGCACCAAGTGAATATGATTGGGGTGTTGCTCTACTTTAGATGAGATTAAAGTACAATGAAATCGACGATATTCCTTAACCATGTGCCTACATAGGATGTCTCCTTGTTCTACCCTTGGCAAGTTGAACACCCTCCATAGGAGTAGGGTAGATTTCGGATTCCATCCCTAGCTAGTATGGTCTATGTAGGTTAATGCATATTCTAATCACGTAGGATTTATTCTAGTGTTGGACAAGTTCCACAGAGTGTAGGTATTTGAATGGGACGCTATCTATACATTGCACGAGTAAGCTTTGAAGATTCTAGGATGAGGGTTCCCTAGGTCTTCTGCAAGACCATTATGTTATAGTCCTTAATTGTTGAATTTATCTTAAAAATATCTTAATGATTATACTTGGAATATGTCTTATATGTGTGTACGTTGACTTTAGAGTTGTTTCTCATACTTATGTTATGAGGTTTTCTACAAAAAGATCATGAAATCATACTTTAAAGAAGATGTCCTTTTATCACAATTTTATAGCATATCACCATACTTAGTGCATTCTAATGTACTAGTTCCATTTATTGTCTTATCTCTAAAGGTGTAGGTTGCAAGTGAGGAGTCAATTGAAGTGATGTTTGGATATTAACATTCTTTCAACAAGTTGTTGTATGTCCTTAATTGATTCAAGGACATAGGTATGTTTAGCTTTTCTATTCAAAAGACATTATATTAAACTTTGACATTTTCTATTTTGTTAATGTATGAGTCATGACCCAAGATATTCGTGTGTCTAAGATGGCGACAAAGAGATTTAGCATTTCATATGTTTTCTATAAAAGAGATTTTTAACTATTGTTCTATGGTTGTGAACAGTTTTAATTCCGCACTTTTTTTCGTGTGTATATATATATATATATATATATATATATATATATATATATATATATATCTTCTAGGTTATACTCTTAGGTTGTCACAAGCTTGGTATCAAAGCATAAGGTGATGAGTAGTCTTTAGGAATCCAAAGTGTCATTAAATCCACATCTATTAGAGTGTTGTTCATCTACGTGAGTTGCGAAACATCTATGAGCAAGAGGCTATAGGACGATAGAGTTTCACTTTATTTTTCACTATTGTGTCGTGCCATAGAGTTGAGGTTATAAGTATCTATTCCTAATATCTTCCCTTATGTTTATTGGATATGACTACTACAAGGATGGCCGGAAGAAGATTGGATGAGAAATAGGTGAATGATGAAGTTCGTTCATAAGGTGGAAAAGTTCCATGGGGAGTTCAAGTTCCACTAAGTAATCAAGTCCCTATTGTTGGTGAGGGTAATGATGTTCCGGTGGTTCCCCTGGACATGACTAATTGGGAGATTAGAGAGGCTCTCCTTGCCTTAGCCTTAGCCATGTCGACTCATGTGAACAGTCGTGTTGAGCCAAGCGTGAATGCTTTAAAGAGTACTATGACCTCTAAATTTAGGGGATTTATGAGTATGAATCCTCATATATTCCTTGGATCTAAGTTGGGAGAATATCCAAAAAAATTTCTAGATGGTGTATACAAGGTGTTGAGTTCTATGGGGGTGACTTGTAGGGAGAAGGCAGAATTTGATTCATACCAATTGATGGAAGTTTCTCAAGTATGGTAAACCTAATGGAAATATAATAGAATGGTTGAGTCGGGTCCCATATAGTGGGAAGAGATTAAGGAAGCCTTCTTAGGGAAGTATTTTCCCCAAGAAATAAGGGAGGTGAAGGTTAAAGAGTTCAATAACCTTAAAAAAGGTAATATGAGTGTGGAAGAGTATTCTTTGAAGTTTACCCTATTGTCTAGGTAAGCTCCATCTTTGGTGTCTAGCCCTAGGGATGATATGAGTAGGTTTGTAAATGGATGCCTCATATTAAACAAACTCAACAAGAGTATGACAATTGGGTGTAGCCCATACAATAATACTAAAGACACATATAGGCTATACGATCATAGTACTCAAATGAAAGAGAACGAACAAAGTTTCTATAAGACTAATAAACATCCAACGCTAGAAAGTGGCATTGTCGTCAAAGTGGTGAGGACCTACCCAAATTGGAGAATGACGTTCCAAGTCTTCCTTATATGCCGTCACGAACCCTTCACTGACCGAAACCTAAAATGTTGTTGGAACTAACAAATAAGAACACACAGAGACCCTAATGCATAACTATGAATAGGATAGATTCATGGTGTCAATTGAAAGGATAAATCTCATATGTACCCTTTTCAATTACTATGCATGTAAAGTATATGATTAATGAATTATGACCAAGTGTTGTCTAGAGATGTTTATGTGAAAGTATTCTCATATATGTATGCACATACACATGAATATATGAATCGTAGAATTATGTTAACGAACTTCCTCACATAATATAGGTTCTATGATAAAAAGATATTCTTATCTTAGAAACCTTTTAACTATATATTGTATGATTGAGCAATTTCCTAAATCCTACTTTATGAAATAATGCTAATAAAGTCTTATATGCGTTTGAAAATGGAGTTTTAGCTAAGCACGGAGTGAACATGAAAAATAAGAGTGGGGGCTTCACATCTAGAAAGTCCGGCTTCCCACAAGAAAACCTTCACGTTAGCGATTCTGGGTTCCAAACGTAGATTTTTATCTCAAGAGGTGGAAACGTCCATGTTAGCAGGTCAAGGTTTCTAGTAACAATCTCCTTGTTCCTTAACTACGTTTCCACATAGAACATAGCTAGAGGATCAACCTAGATATCTATTATGTAGGTTGTACCATGGCAAGTAGAACACCTTTTTTTGGTGTTGGATTAAGCTCACATGGTTTATGTAGGTTATATCTATGTTTTCCAAAAGTATGAAATGAACTAAGATAAGAATATGAAATCTAATTATAACTCGTTGAGACAGTTACTTAGTATAGGTATGACTATGAACCCTACCTATGCATTGCACAAGTGAACATAAAGTATGGATAAGCTTAGAACCTATATGAAATAAAGACTTATGTCATCTTGATTTGTATGAATGCATGTTAGAGTAACTTTGCTATGACAAGACATAGCATGTGAATTACACTTATGGCTTCTAAATGAGTTTACATAGTATATATGGGGGTATGGGACTTCATGTGTACTTTGCATAAGTAATCTTGTGAAGAGGTTTTGAGGGTGGTTTACCTATTATATGAACTAAATGATATATGACTAAGATGGAATGAATGAAAGAGTTCTTGTGCGACCATTAATGAACTATGTTGGTCTTATGTCTAAGGTTAACTGTATGTGTGGTATCTTATTGAATATGATGGGCTTAAGTTTAGGGTTACTTCCTAGGATCACTTGGTATGAGTAATATTATAGGATGATACTTGTACAATGCACTAGTGAGATTGGGAGGTCGTGTTAGGTGGTGGTTCTTATGTGTAGAGTGTGCCTTAATTATAGTCCCTTAAATGTGATGAAATGGCTTCAAGTATAGTTATGAGTGATATCCATGTCTATATGATGTACATGAACTATAATGTACTTATTGTATCAATGTTCATGAAGTTTTACTAGAAAGACATGATGCATGATTTCTAACTAAATGTCCTCTTTAAATAATGTTTTTGCAAGATTCCCATACGCAGTACATTTTTGTACTAATACCATTCTACTTCATCTTTTTGCACTAATTGTAGGTGGTGAAGGAATGTCTTCTAAGTGAAGTGCTTGGATTCTTATTCCTAAGTTCAAGTGTCCTTATGGTTCAAGGACCTTCATGTCAAGATGTTAATAAAGTTCATGTAATAGTATAGAAGTATTCCTTTATGTTGATTAAGGGTCGTCTTACTAACCTATTCTATTCAATTGAGTTATGGTATAAGATAGAAAAATAGACTTCGTGTCTAAACTATGTACTTATGATTTTATTAATGAAGTGATGTTCCAGCATTTGATGTTCTATGAAAAGTTTTAATTTTTTGCTATTTTTATGATTTTATCAATGAATGCTAAAAGGCTATTCCTAGACCTCCTAGAGGTCAACGATGCCGGTAATTTCTAGGGGTATTTTCCGATCATTACACACCATGTCATGGAGCCATTATGCAATAATTCTCAATGCGTTGTACAACATTTTCATCTCTATTTCATGAATTTAAATAGGCAATTTATAGTAAGTGCACAACAATTATTTTATTACTAATCATGATTTTCATCAAGAGCATGCACAAATAGGAAATCAAGAAAAATCGTATATAACCGATATGACTCCCAAAACATTAAAACTCAAGAGGAACTACTTACATCAAGATTGATTAGGAGTAGAGAGAAAGAGATGAGGATATTAGGACTACATATCCGCCTCGGCCTCCCAAGAAGTACCCTCAACTAAAGTATTTCCCCATAAAACTATCACGAAAGCTACTTATTTATTTCTCAATATTTTGAATTGTTGGTCAAGGATATCTACCGGAAACTCTTTGTAGTAAAGTCTTTCATCAAGTCCTAACCCTTATAGAGGAATAAGGGACACCGGGTCCCTAATACACCGTAACACTCCAAAGGTCCAAGACCTAATATAGAGCCTCACATGATTTTTAAAAATATTTTACGCTGTTTTAAGGTCATAAAAATGTTTATAAGTTATTTGGGAAGTTTTAGAGACAAGACGTCAAGAAATGTCCATGACGTCCGGAGACTAGTCAAAGAGGTGCTAGTGTGTCTTAGCATGTTTTACAAGGTTTTAAAAGTCTGGATTAGGTGAAATTTAGAGGGAAAGATTAAAACATGTATTAAAATATGTTTAGGATCAAAACGTGTCGGTACGACTCCCCAAGGCAAACCTATGGGTCCATGAGGAGGACCCTTTCATTTTGACAAAAATCTGTCAAACTACAATAGCTACATACGCCTACCATCGACGGGGCATAGGTCAATCGACGGGGCATCAATGTTGTCGATGTAAACTTAAAAATTTTGCCAAAAATTCCAAATTACATAGTGTCTAACCAAAATAATGGTTGTGCTAGACGGTGGGGGTCATGGATGTCGACTGACGGATAGCCTGTAGGTCGGGGTCTCGTAGGTCAGGATTGTGTTTCTATTATGTTTTTAATTGGTTAAATTAATAAATTAATTATTTAGGAGTCTTTTTAGGGGTTAAGTTTTGGTTAATTATATTATTTAAGAGAGTATATAAACTACCCTAAGCCTAAACCCCACTTAACACCCTCAATTCCCAAACACAAATTGGTCTTCCTTCTCTCTACTTTCTCTCTCCCAAAGAAGACTTCATTGAAAAGCAAGTTACGGTTCTAGGGAATAAATACTGCTACTTTTCACCACCAATATTAAAAAAAAATCAAGGTATGGAAACCTTTCACGTTTGGGATTCCTTTCCCCAAAGGTTCCTTCCAGAATTGGGTTTTAAAAAGATGAATTCTGGTGGGTTTCTTCCGAATACGAAATTGATCTTGTAATTGTATTGTTTATAATTTCTTTTGATAAATATTATTATATTATTCTGTATTGCTGTTCAATTATTGTAGTTCTTGATGTATTAACCTAGTTTGTGAAATAGATAATTAATTGACCCAAATTCCTTAACCCTAGGCTGTGAACTCATGTTGAATTTATTATTATTGATGTAATTGAGTAATTTCATGTGTTAATTACTACTGAATTATGTTATTATACCTATTAATGGATTAAATTTGATTGGTAGAGGGTAAGACCTGTGACGACCCAAGAGTACTCCCTTGAATTTAGGACGTTCTCGAATTGTCGCATGACATACTTGACCTCTTGAAGGTGTAGTATAAAACCTTTAACATCATTCATTGCATACATGTATGAAAAGTATTGTACAAACCATTTGACATCTCAATATAGTAATACTTCAAAATATGCCTTTTATAGAAAAACATAATGAAAGACTAAGTCTTAAAATCTCCTTCTTAGACATAAGAATATATTGGGGCACGACCCATACTTCAACATATAGAAAATAGCTAAGTCTATTACAATACTTTCAATTAGTAAATATAAACATCATGATGTACTAAAATCTAGTGAGCACATACAAACTCTTGCTTAAATTAAATGCTAATCAAAGGTTCACTTCAAGACTCCTCTCAAATGCCACCTACACCTTTAGAGAAAGATAAAATATATGGAATTAGTACATTGCATGTTCTAAGTATGACATAATTAATAAAAATCATGGCAAAAGGACATTTGTAAATCATTCTCTGTATGAGTAAAACTTTACATCACAATTACAAAAAATACATATAACTTCAAGAACACTTGGATACATAAACATGAGACCCTCCTACCAAAGGTGATTCTAAGGCTCACTTGAGTGAGTTGTGAAGAGACCACCCATACAATCCCTTTCACACACCAAAGAGATCCTATAAATTCCCTAAGATAAGATTATTCTCTTTTTATTAATTAGACTCCCTACCTAGAATTAATCTAAGACTCAACTAAGTAAAACAAGAAGACCGCTCAAACACCCTCTCTAAGCCTACACAAGCAATCCTGAAAGCTACTCTTCATAAGTACATTTTCATCAACATACGTTCACTTAAGTCATTATGTTCATTTTACCTTTTAAGAGACATTCATCACGCAAGGACTTTCACATAATGGTCATGGAGAAGACCTTGGGACTCACATACTAACATCTTTAAAGTCTAGTCATGCAATGTCTAGATAGCGTCATATTGCAGTACCTAAACTTCCTAGGTCGTATCCAACACTAGCATGTATCTAGGATAATGAGAATAGGCAATAACCGTTATAGAATGTACTAGCTAGGCTTGGAATCAAGAGTCTACCCTACTCCGATGGAGGATGTTCTACCTTCCAAGGGTAGAACTAGGACACATCCGATATAGGTACATGGTTAAGGATTATCGAGGGATTTATGAACTATAGTCTCCTTCTCAAGTAGAGTCACATTGCACTCTAGTCTCCTTCTAAAGCAGATCAACAACCCATTACATATTCTCTCGGTTCAAGGCTTTGTTCTCATAGAGTAAGTTCAATCATCTAAAGGTATATGAGAATGTACCATATCTTTGTCCTAGAAATTCATAAAATCCCTACCAAGAATGGGTCCATAAGGGATGCCACTCAAGGTCTTATAAGGATAGCTCATTCTTAAGCTTCTTATTATTTATGAGGTTTCACGTATTATTCAGACTTAGAAGGGTACCATATTAGGTCTACCAATCCTAGACTTTCATTTAACATTCATTCATACACATACAAGACAAAGGTGCATAAGCCTACTAAGTCAAGATGTTCATTTCATATTCTTCATGCATCAAGTAAGGGACATAGGTCTACCAAAACAAGACACACTTCATTATAATCTTATCATATATACCATAACATTTAAGAATCACATAATGACAACTAAATATATTTGCTAGTCATCCGACTCACCTCTATAGAATCATCAACATAAACCATCACAAGACTCACATAATCAAGTAGGAAGAATCGTGCATCCACTCTAATACTACACACATAAGGTAATAGTCATGGTCAAACATGATCACCTAATGTTAATAGAAGAACACATACTTTCACCTCAATCACATGTAGATAGATGTGATCATACTTAACAGAAACTAGCTACACAATTTGTCATAATACATCAAGTAGTGCCGACAAGGCCATTATCATCATTATACATAAAGTAACGCCAATAGGGCCACATCATTCACAACTAAAGCACATAGCACCGACACCATAAGTGGATCATACCAATCGCAACATAATTTAACACCTACATTACATAAAATTAAGAGAATGAGAAAGTTATCACCAATCTATTCTCACAATCTCAATCCATATCAAATCATCCAATATAGTACCAAAAATGTCCTTACCCATGACCATGATAACCAATTCAATTCAATACTTGCAATAGACAATGAATCAATGATAGTTCAATATATATTTATAAAATTAGGGCATCATACTAACAATTCTAGCATTATTCTATCATAATTGAATAGCCCTAATTAATCTACACAATAATTCAATAGCATTAAGACATAATCAATTCACCCATAAAGTAGTCAAAACTAGAAGTGCATGATTTGCACGTGTTCATTAAGGTTTTAGGCTAAAATCATCAAATTAACATCAATTCAATCATAATACAATGTTTCAAAACTTTTAATGCAAGAACCCATGGATAGGTTACAAAATTAAACCGTTCATATTTTTGATCATATTTGAAAATTAATGGAATTGACTCGTTTAATAAATATAATTCAAGGATGAATAACCATACCTTAATTGTGATGAAAATCACACAATATTGACGGATAAAAATATGTAAAATTTTTGTTCTTCCATGAATATTCAAAGATTCAACAATGGAGGTTTTGGAAGAAGAATGGAGATGTTTTGTTTTGTGTTTAGGGTTTAGATTTGATTGGTGAGTTTAGGACCTTGCACTTATTAGACATTTTATTCAACTAAAATTTGACTTTAAAATGACGCGGCCAAATCTGGGAAATTACTGTGTGTCGTAGAGGCATTTTCTAATCTTGTTTCATAAAATTTTTGAGACAGAATGGTTCGTGAAAGCCCCCGCATCACGATGTGCAGCCACCACAAAAATCTGGTTGGCGCGACAGCTTGGCTGAGCCATGTTTGGTTCCTCTTTGGGGATCCTTACGCTGGTCCCCAGGGCGTCGTTCGCAGACTTTTTACCCTTACATGTTAATAGACACGTAGGAACCATCTATAATAAATTTCAATATCAAACAATCCTCCAAAACTCCACTATAAAACATTATGATACACTAGTTTAATTTCGACTAGTTTCCAAAAGTTTTGGACGTTCTTAGACGTTTGACCTCCAAACACTTTCAAACATTATATACTGCATATAATACCTATTATTAACCATTTAGGACTTTAAAACATCATGAAACACATGTTAGGATCTAGTTCAACCTAGCTCGTTATGAGGGGTGTTACAAGACCAATGATGATGGCTTATTGAAGAAGAATTTGTAAGGTTATATTATCTTGAACCTTACTTCAGCTGTGATGCCTTTTACTTGGTGATGAAGTTCAAATGAAGCATAACTTGTGACTATATTGATAAGGTGTTGGTATGATGAAGTAATTGAAATGTCTTTAGTATGCAAAGGTGTGAGATTATGCTTAAGATGAAATGATATAAGGTTGGTTATGAATTGTCTATGTGTATTATTATTACATGATGATGATAATAATATTTATCTAACCTATAAGAGTTGTATTGAATGGTCATTCTCATGCAATTCTTAAAGATATAATGTTATAAATATATAAGGGGTTAGTATCCTATGGCCTATACAAAGTTGTGACGATTAATAAAGGAATAAACACATTTCAAAAAGAAACTCTATCTTAGCACCGAGTGAAATAGTAGTAAGGACTGTCCTTTCCCAAGGTGGGAAGGTAGGTTCACTATATTACTCATGAGATTAGAGACTATAATTCAATATTCATAAATATGGTCCAAAACATATATCCTAGTTCTTAAACTATGTTGCCCCAATAGGAATACTAGCTAGTGGATCCACCTAAAATTCTATGTTCATGCTTTGGTACTACCTTGGCAAGTAGTCTGCCTCCCTTTGGTGTAGTGTTTTATGATAGTGGATTCCACATTTAGCTCATGTGGTCTATGCCAGTTAAGAAAAGTGTTCCCAAAAGTAAAATGAAATAATAACGTGAACACTAACTAGGGTGACCTAAGAGGTTTGAATTATACTGGGTAGAGGTATGGGACTCCACGTATACATTACACTAGTTGTCCTTGTGGGAAGTCGTTGAAGGTTTTCTTATGTTTTATAAAGTAATGGCTTCACATGTTACTGACCTTATGACATGTAGCTTCATTTATTAACATGCTATTGGTCTATATTACTATATATGATGACGATTACTCCTAATGCTAGGTTATGGGAGTCTAGACATTGCTTATGGTCTCTTTTTGTGTTTACTTAATTGAGTATGGTTATGGGGCTTTACTTGGTCATTGCACTTGTGGACTTGATTATAGGTTGTGAGTGAGGGTCTTGTATATGTTGTAATGTAATGAATTGTTATATATGCTATGTTTTTATAACATGATGTTAGAGATGTATTGATTATGTACTGAAATGTGCTATTATACAGGTTGACTTGATTATACTTGATAATGTTGGTCTTTTGTTGTATATGATGTTGTCTTAAGGAATATGTGATTATTGGCTTATATGTGTTCTCGATTCTGCATAAGGCTTTTCGAAGTAACATAGCATAGATTTGAACATATGTCATTTTAGAATGATTTCAAATGTTTTATGTGCATGCTTCCATACATAGTACAAGTGGTGTACCAACACATTTTTCTATGTTTCTACAATTATGTAGGTTCAGGGCATTGGGATTATAGAAGGGCCATTGAGATAAATTAGATTCTCATTCTCCAAGTTCTATAGGTCCTCATCTTCAGAGGGCGATACCATTATATAGCAATTTTATATTGTTTAGTCTTAAAGACATTTAGTTGATTCTCTTTTCATTTGAAGAAAATTGTTGGATATGGCTATATGTGGCTTTTATTGAAGTATAATAAGGCTTATGCCCGAACGTTGTATTAAAATTTAGATTGTTTATATGTGAGACTTATCCTGTACTTCATATGATATTTTATTATTATTCTATGTAGGTGATAAAAAAGTAGAAGCCTATGTATTACTTCTTATGCGAGGAGTCTATGTTAACTCCCTATGTATATTATGCGTATACGAGAGGCCTATGTAAACATCAATGTAGAAGTACATGAAAAGTTTTCAATTTTGGACAATTTAACCTATGATATGTGATGACGAATGCTAAAAGGTTAGTCTTACTCCTCTTCGAGGAGGACGACACCAGTTAATTCTAGGAGGGTTTCCCCTGATGTGACAATCCTTGTACCAAAGCGTGAGGTTGAATATCCTTAGGATCGCTTTCTCACTAAACAACGTCTATGTAGATTCATATTCATAATTGTGAAGCGTGCTACACTTATGAATGAGAGACTATATGATGCTTAGAAAATTCTAACTTTCTTGCAATCCTATGTCATGCCTATAGAGTCTACTTTATGTGTTACTTTCACCTAAGCCATTTATTGTGGTTCTAGGTATGAGCACATGAAGAGTAGCTGCAAATGGTCTGAGGAAGGGATTTCAAATGAGGGGGATCATGACAACCAAGCTCCTCGATAGGATAATCGAGTCCCTCCACCTGAAGAAGTTGCTATAGCTGATCAAGTTTCGGTTGTTCCTCCACCGATGTTCGATGGAGAGATAAGTGATGATTTTCTCAAGTTGGACCAATCCATGCCTTCGCAAGCTAATATCATCACTTCTCTAGTTCAAGCAATGACGAGAAAAGTGAACAGAGAAGTTGGACCCCGTAAGTCTCCACATCCTAGCACTATGGAATCTCTTTTAAGAGACTTTAATAGGATACGTATGTTCTACAGGTCAAGATAAAGATGAATACCCTCTAGATTTCCTAGATGAAGTCTAATAAGATCATATTTGCTATGGGTGTGAGTACGTGAAAAGACCAAGCCGCCTATCAACTCAAAGATGTGGTGCGAATTGGTACACCTAATGGATACATAATAGGGTGCAAAGAGTTCATCAGGTGACATGGGAGATCCTTAACAAAGATTTCCTTGATCGGTTATTTCCTAGAGAGTTGAGGGAATCCAAGGTTGAAGAAACCATAAACCTTCGTCAAAAAGGTATGCATGTACCTGACTACTCCTTGAAATTTACTAAGTTTATCAAGTATGTTACATCCTTGTCACACTCGAATTCTGGAATCCGAATGCCACCGACGTTGTTGACCTCTCAGAGGTAGTAGACAAACCTCTTCTTAGCATTCATCACGTTCATATAGTAAAAATTGCGGAAAATTTAAAACATTTAAGCATTAATGAAGTTTACATATACTTCATATAATCTTTCATGAATTACGTAATTAAAAAGGGAGACTCATTATATATCATAATAAGTTTGCAAAACGGCCTTAATACTAAAATATCAAAATGAAAACATCTAAAAGAAACTCTAGGGACAACATCCTCTAGCTATGTTTATGTACTAGTCTATGAAGATAGAAGTAGCATCCTCGAACTAGAGAGTAACTACCAAATGGTCTGGAGATCCCTGAGTCCAAACCGCTGCAATAAGTCTTCAATTTGCTCTCTGGCATGCACCTATAAAAATATAAATGTATAGGGTTATTACACACTTGTAATAAGTATGGGTATATTCATGCATAAACATAAATTTATGCATGATCAAGGTAAGCTCTTCCTGTACGACATGCCATTTCTGGAAAGTGAAGTCACTAGACTTTCCTAATTTGTTAGTTGTGAATTGTGGTATTAATATGATGCATTTTAATGCATTCAAACCACACAAATAATTTTCTATGTGATCAAAACACATTAGACTCACCAACATAAATTTAGGACAACTTAATCGATGATTTGAATATTTGATCCCCTTGAACCCGAGAACCCTCCCTTTTGTAGTCAGTGTATGTTTCAGTGTTTTTATTCTTCTGTTGTCTATTTAAATGATTCCTTTGATCAAATGTTTTACTTACAAGTGCAATGATTCATTGTAGTCCCATACTTTCTATGAGTCAAGTAGGTAACCCAAGGACTAAGGGAATGATTTCACTGTCCTTACAACAAGTCATTCATTACATTCAATATTCGATGGGCAGGAACACTTTGTAAGCCAGTCTCTATTAGCATTTCCACTTATTTAATCATTTTCATATTGTGGAAGTTATGAAGCATTTATTAGCTATTACATTTTACTCATTTTTATTTGCTTAATATAAAGAGTCATTATAACCCAATTTTGTTTGTCTTTGCCCGTTATTTGCTAAAAATTTCATTGGTATCAACAGTGACAATTGATATTGATAATCTCATACTTTCATATATCACCTTGAACATATGTTCCTACTTATTTCTTTCTTGATTTCATAGAGAAATCTTTAGAATTAAGATCATGCGAGCTAACATGAAATCAAGTGTCTTCCCCACACCGAAAAGAGGTGATTCACCGATCAAAATGAATCTAGATCATGTGAGCTAACATGAAATCCAATGTCTGCCCCATACCAAAAGGGGTGATTCTCCGGCTAAGGTGAATCCATATTAAGTGTTTACCCAACACCGAAAGGGATACCTCACGGCTATAGTGAACCAAGAACATTTTTTTGAGCATTAACCGACATAGATCGTGTGAGCTAAACGTGAAATCCAATGCTTCCCCACACGAAAAAAGATGGTATCACTGGCCAAGGTTATATTGAAACTTACCTAGCTTTCTTAGGTGGAAACCACAAGCTAGTTCGTATGTAGGCTAGACATAGGATACATGGAGACTACTTATCCAACTCCGTGGTAGCCTCATCTCATGATACATACACGTGCCAGAACAATATCATAACTAGTCTATCGTTGCTTTGCTCATTTTATTTATCATCTTATATCTTAGATTTGACTCAAACATTATGAAAGCTTGCTTCTAGACTGAGGTTTACTTACTCTATTGATAACTTGTAATCCCTTTGTTTTCATTTATTAAATATGAATTATCCTTAGATGTTACTGAGACTTGTATCACACATTCTAACACCCTTTTTCGTTAGTATCTTAACATGGTATCTTAGGTTTAAGTGAGGCTTTTTTCACTTCCTTTAACACCTCATTCTTGTAACTTTATTAACTTAGACATATTTAATTATTATAATACTAACTTTACATGTTTACTTTAATTTGGTAGTTTCATATCATCGTGTATGGACAATGAGAACCTCATTCAATGAGTTACATATGTTTGTAGTTCATTGGTTTACGACATGTTGGGACTTGTCCCAATGATTGTAATGCCCTTGGATACAGGTTCATTGAATTACCTTAGATGTGCTTATTTCATTTCAATACATAGGCTATATATGATTTGCATTAAATTACGATTGGCCTAAACAAAGTGGAAAATATTTCATAATCATCTTTATTGGCATAAGCAAAATTTACATTCGTTCATGTTTAGTTTTGTACGTAGTAACAATTACCCAATATTTTAATTATTTAAAGATAAAATTATAGAAAATTTCATTCAATTTATTGGCCAATGTATTGATAGTCATTATGTTGGCATAAGCCAAACATTCACTCAAATATGATTTCATTGAGATCTTTTTAGCCAACCTTATAACATAGTTCAAACATAACATTAGTAGCCATTTTGGACAGCCTCATATGAACACTTTAATGAACATATAATTTTCATCAAATCGCATTTAACAGTTGGTATACATATCTCGACCGTAACATCTCAAGACTAGCATTTTCAGACACAAGATGATGCAACATCGTTCTTTATATCACGTAACGAGCACCTAAAATCATACATGTACAAAATACAAGATCATTCGACATTTAAAAATCAAGAACCCTACTCATTAAGATCAACCAAAACAACTTACCAACAACATGATAAAGACTACATCTATAAATTCATTAGAATAAAAAACGAGGATACTAGGGAAGAAGGACGTTAAAAAAGAACCTTGGGAAACAACCCTAGATTCGAGATTTAATAGATTCAAGACGATGGAAAATAATATTGGAGAAAGAATTCCTAGAAATAAACCCGTACTTTTTAAATTACTTAATCTACGAAGACAACCTTGAACGGAACCTTGAAGAACACCTTGAATTGACCCTAGAGAGTCGATGAACTTTCTTCCTTTTTACCTACTGTTTTAGCGTCTTGTTTTCCAAGTGTTTGAACTTGTGTTTTTAGGTTTAGGAACTGATCTTGAATCATTCAACTTAGCCTAATTATGTAAATTTATTACTAAAAAGCACCTCCTAGATTGACTCGAACTAGGAAAAAACAACACTTAGTTAAATCTGAAATACTTCCTAAGGATTTTGCTTTGACCCTTTAAATTAATTAATTAAATGTCTAATTTTATTAATTAAGGGACCTAGGCTAATTAATGCAGTACCCTTATGTCATTAGAACCGTAACTAACCCTTTTGGACCATTCTAGGTTAAGTACTAGGATTTTTCTTGAGTTATACTAGGTTAGTGTAAGAATTTCGGTTTAACCCTTTTAATATAATTATTTAACTTTATAATTTAATTAATAATGTGACCTAGAGTAATTACTAAAGTATCCTCAAGTCTTTATGTCCATAAGTAACCCTTTGGACCATCCTATGTTATAAACTAGGTTGTCTCATTAACTAGTTACTAGGTTAATGTCACCCAATTAAGTCTTAGGTTGTCGGGTGTACTAGATAATTTATTTTTGTTTTTCCTAGGTTAGTTAGTTATTTAGGTCAGTAGGTTAGAGTTTAGAATTAGTTAGAGATCTAGGCCGCACATGGGTGAACCCATGTGCACGCCTTCCCCTTTACCACCTAACCAAATTCGGTTAGAGTAGTCCCCTTCTTGGCCGTTTCTCCTCATATGCTTGCACATGACCTTTCACATGGGTTAATTTTAATTTACTTTCTAGCTATTCTTTATGGTTCATTTGGAATGTTTACTTATTGTCCCAAGTATCCTCACAATGTCTTTAGGTACTGCTTAATTTACATGCCCATTTTAATTTGTCATGTGTTATGGGGCCTAGGCTTGACACATGGATGCCTAGCACCTATTTTGCATATCAAAAGTTATTATATTTTATCTTAGGTTCTTTATTGCAGGTAAATATCTTAAACAAGATCATTAATACTTAGGAAAATTGGCTAACACCCTTTAAGCCAATATTTCCTAATATGCCCAATATTTTGTTTATTTGGATATTAGCCAATTTTCTATGCTATGCCCAATATTTCTCAATATTGGGCATTGGAATGCCTATATATCCCTAATACACATTCTTAAAGAGCTATTGGACTCTTAACGAGACATATAATTTTCTGGAATGTTATATTATAGCCCTTTTAAGAACATTCGTCCCAGAATGACACTACAAATCATTTTTAAAATAAAGAGGGTGATTTTGAAAAACACTTTAACATGATTGAAACTTATCTCTTTGTGAATTTTGGTTCACACTTACTCTTGATAATGCATAATACTCAAGCTTATCGGAAGCTTCATATTTGAGATTAAGGAACTTCTTTTTATTAATCAGACTTAATTAAATGCACATCACAACTCATACAACATAAAAATCATGTCTACGCTACATAAAAACAGAAACATGAATGCAATCATGAACTTATTTTAACTCATATAGTGCAAGTATAACACAAGATTATGGACTTAATACATCAAACTGACTAATGCACTAATAACTCATAGTTTCTTAAACAAAAACCAGACTTAGGAAGTGTATATCTAACCTCAAGGACTGAACAACTGAGGGTAACGATATATCTTACCGGCCTCGGACTCCCATGTCGCTCCCCCAAAAAGGTTGTTCCTACTTAACACCTTAACGGTGGCAAACTCCTTGTTCCTCAATCGTTTCACATGGAGATCTAAAATTTCAATGGAAATGCATTCGTAAGAAAGGTTCTAGTCGGATCCTAACCCCTCAGATAACATCTTGTTGGTTTTCAGATTGGAAACTATTTGGCTTGCTGGATTTGAACCACACCCTTCACATTCAAGCTCTAACTCATTGAAAAACTGAAAACATACTACCGTGTTTCGACATTCTATGGTAGCATAACATTTATGGAGACAATCCATACCCAAAATTACATCAAGGTCAAGCATGGTAATTCAATTAGGTCAGCACAGGTGACTCTATCAAGAATAGATATTGGAAAATCTCTATATATTATTTCAGCTCTAACGTTGTCTCCTCTGGCAAAGATCAAAACTTGAGCCTTGCCTTAGACCACTCTGCCATCCTTACCTATATCTTGTACCATACGTGAGACATCCTTGAGCAGGTAAGCATCCAAATCAGCCTTCTCCTCTTCATTAACATCCATAGCAGGCATTAGAACCTATGATGCACTCACCTCCATGCAAATAGCCACACTTACCGCACACTCCATCTGCTAGGGCTTGAGGAGGAGCTTCATTTCCCCCAACAAGTGCTTCTCCAACTCTGCTGCCTGCGTTTTTTCTTGTGTTCACGCACACAAAAAAATACAATTAGATTCTAGAATGACACAAAATTTCAAAGCTCAAAGAGTACGATAAAGAGTAGAATAAGAGAGGTTTCTTATCATCACTTAGTCTCTAAGTCATGATAAGGGCGCGCTTCACAGCCATGAGTTAGAAACTACGTAATGTGGTTGTTTTGAGCCTTATTTCCTAGATAATTTAACCTCATGCTTTGATACCATGTTTTTTACACCCGAATTTTGGAATCCAAATGCAACCAACATCGTTGACCTTGTAGAGGTCGCAGACAAGCTTCTTCTTTGCATTCATCACATTCACATAGTTAAATTTGTGGAAAATATAAAACTTCTAAACATTAATGAAGTGTACATATACCTCATATATTTTTTCATGAATTCATATACTATAATCTCAACTAAACAACCATGTACAATGGATTACACAACTTATAAGGGAGAATCAATATATATCATAATAACTTTGCCAAAACAGCCTTACTACAAAAACATCAAATTGAAAACACATCAAAGAAACTATAGGGACAACATACTCTAGCTATGTCTAAATACTAGTCTATGAAGATAGAAGTAGCATCCTCGAACTAGAGAACACCTACCAAATGGTCTTGAGATCGCTGAGTCCAAAACACTACAATGGGTCTTCAATCAGGTCTCTAACCTGCACCTATAAAAAAGTAATTGTATAGGGTTAGTACACACTTGTAATAAGTATGGGTATATGCACACATATACATAAGTCCATGCGTGATGAACGAAATCTCTTCCTATACAACATGTCTTTTCTCGAAAATGAAGTCACTAGACTTTCCTAATTTGTAAGTTGTGGCATGAATATGATGTATTTTAGCTCATTCAAAGTACACAACTCATTATCTATGTGATCACAAGACATTAGACCTGCCACCATAATTTTAGGACAGCTAGAGTGAAGATTTGAAAACTTTATCCCCTAGAACCCGAGTCCTTTTGTACTTAGTTTATTTTTGAGTCTTATTGTTCTTCTTCTTCTTCTGTATCAACACTGACGATTGATATTCATAAGCTCTTACTTTTATAGTTCACTTTGAACATACGTTCCTTCTTCTTTCTTTCTTCCTTTCTTAGAGACATATATAGGATTAACATCATGCAAGCAAACAAAAAATCTAGTGTCTTTCCCAACCTAAAAAAGGTGATTGATCGATCAAAATGAACCTAGATCATGTGAGCTAACATGAAATTAATAGTGTCTTCCCCACACCGAAAAGGGATGATTCGCTTGCTAAGGTGAATCCATGTCAAGTGTTTACCCCACAACAAAAGGGGTGGATCACGACTATAGTGAACCAACACCATTATTTTTAGCATTAACCGACATAGTTCATGTGAGCTAAACATGAAATCTTGTGTCTTCTACACATCGAAAGAGGTGATCTCACTAACCAAGGTGAGATTGAAAAATATCTAGCTTTCGTTGGTTGAAACCACAGGCTAGTTCCCATGTTTGCTAGACATAGTTCGAATATTTGGTGACATATGGATACTACTTATCAACCTCGGTGGTAGCCTCATCTAATAAGACTTATACGTGAAAGCACAATCTCATATATAGTCTATCGGTGCTTTACTCACTTTATTTATCTTCATATCTTTTAGAGTTGACTCAAACATTATGGAAGCTTGCTTGTAGATTGAGGTTCACTTACTCTATTGATGACTTGTAATTCCTTTCTTTATATTGATGAAATGTGAATTATCCTTCCATAACATCTTTGGTGCTAATGAGACTCTTTCACACATTCTAACACAGTTTTTCGTAAGTATCTTAACATGGTATCTTAGGTGTAAGTGAGGCTTGTATCACTTCCTTTAATAATCCCTTTACCTTACTTTCTTTCATTTAGTATCTTTATGTTATCGTGTAAGGACGATGAGAACTTCATTCAATGTTACATATGTTCATAGTTCATTTGTTTAGGACATGTTAGGTCTTGTCCCAATAATTGGCATGTCCTTAAATATGGATTCATTGAATTACCTTAGATTTGATTATTTTATCATTTCAATACATTTTCTGTATACGATTGGCATAAAATTAGTATTGGCCTATTCATATTGGAAAAAATTTCATAATCATCTTTCTTGGCCTAAGCCAAATTTACATTCGTTCATGCTTAGTTTTGTATGTATTAAACATTAGAGAATATTTTAATTATTTAAATATAACATTATATCAAATTTCATTCAAATTATTGGACAATGTATTGTTAGCCATTTTATTGGCGCAAGCCAAACATTCACTCAAATATGATTTCATGGTGATCTTTTTAGCCAGCCTTATAACATAGTTCAAACATCACATTAGTAGCCATTTCGGAAACCCTCATATGTACAGTTTAATGAACATAAAATTTTCATTAAATTGCATTCTATATTAGGTATACACATCACGGCCATAACATCTCAAAAATAGCATTTTCGTACACAAGATGATGCAACATCGTTCTTTATATAATGTATGGAGCACATAAAATCATACATTTACAAAATAAAGGTTCATTCGACATTTAAAAATCATAACACTGCATATTTAGATTAACCAACACCACATACCAATAACATTATCAAGACTACGTCTATATATTCATTAGAATAAAAAATGAGGATACTAGGGAAAAATGATATTCAACAAGAACCTTGGGAAACAACCCTAGTTTCAAGATTTCATATATTCAAGACTATGGAAAAAATTATTCGAGAAATAATTACATAAAATAAACCCATACTTAGGTAGAAATTATTCTACAAAGACCACCATGAATGCAACCTTGAAGAATACTTTGAAATCGCCCCAGAGAGTCGATGAACTTTCTGACCTTTTGCTTACTATTTTAGTCTCGTGTTTTCTAAGTGCTTGAAGGTTAGATGTTAGGTTTAGGAAATAATATTGGCTCATTAAACATAGTCTAATTTAGTAAATTAAATAAATAAATAAATTAATTAATGGAAAGCCCCTCCTACATTGACTAGACATAGGAAAACACAACACTTAGTCAAATCTGTATTTTTCCTAAGGATTTCGTTTTGACCCTTCAAATATATTAATTAAATGTCTAGTATAATTAATTAAGGGACCTAGGGTAATTAATAAAGTATCTAAAGTGATTGGAACAATAACTAACCCTTTTGGACCATCCTAGGTTAAGTACTAAGATGTTTCTTGTGTTATACTAGGTCAACTTAAGATTTTCAGTTTGATCCCTTTAATTTATTTAATTAACTTGATAATTTAATTAATCAGGTGAGCTAGGGTAATTACTACATTACCCAAAGTCGTTAGGTCCATAAATAACCCTTGGACCATCCTAGGTTAGGTACTAGGTTGTCTCTTTAATTAGTTACTAGGTTAGTGACACCCAATTAAGTCTTAGGTTGTCGGGTGTACTCGATAATTTTGTTTTTCTTTTGGTTAGTTACTTAGGTATGTAGGTTAGAGTCTAGAATTAGTTGCAGAGCAAGGCCCCAGATGGGTGAACCCATGTGCACTAGGTTAGAGTCTAGAATAAGTTGCAGAGCAAGCCCCCAGATGGGTGAACACATGTGCACGCCTGCCCTCTACCCACCTAACCAAATTCAGTTAGGTTGGTCCCCTCCTTGGCCGTTTCTCCCCATGTGCTCGCACATGGGTTACTTGTACTTTCGAAACAAACTATTATTGATGGGTCATTTCGAATGTTTAATTATTTTCCCAAGGATTCTCACTATGTCTTTGGGCACTTAATCTACATGCCTATTTTAATTGGTCATGTGCTATGGTGCCTAGGCTTGACACATAGATGCCAAGCACCTATTTTGTGCATCGAAAGTTATTGTATTTTAGCTTATGTTATTCATTGCAGGTACATCTCTTAAATAAGATCATTAATATTTAGAAAAATCGGCTAACACCTTTTAAGCCAATATATCCTAATATGCCCAAAAATTTTTTATTTGGGTATTTTATAGAAATTTGCTAATACCCCTTAGCCAATTTTCTATGCTATGATAAATATTTCTGAATATTGGGCATTGGAATGCCTATATATCCTCAATACGCATTCTTAAAGACCTATTGGAATGTTCTAGACATGTAATTTTCTGGAATGTTAAATTATCCCACCTAGGAACATTCGTCCCCGAATGACACTATACATCTTTTTTAAAATAAAGAGGGTGATTTATGAAAACACTTTAACATGCTTGAAACTTAACTCTTTGTGAAATTTTCATTCACACTTACTATTGTTGATGCATATTACTTAAGCTTATCGGAAGATTCATATTTGAGATTAAGGAACTTCCTTCTCCATCACACTTAAGTTAATGCACATCACAACTTATGAAACAAGAAAATAATGTCTGCGCTACTTAAAAACGGCAACATGAATGCAAGCATGAAATTGTTTTAACTCATATAGTGCAAGTATAATACACACTATTATGGACTTAATACATCAAACCAGCTAATGCACAAATAACATAGTTTCTTATAGAAAAACAAGACTTAGGGAAAGTATATCTAACCGCACAGTCTAGCAGCTAGGGCTTGTGGAGGATCTTGGTTTCCCCCAACAACTGCTTCTCCGACTCTGCTGCCTGCATTATTTCTTGTGTTCACGTACACATAAGAAAAAAATTAGATCCTAGAATGACACAAAATGTCAAGGCTCTAGACGACACGATAAAGAGTATAATAAGGGAGGTTTTTAATCATCACTTAGTTTCAAAGTCATTATTGTGGCGCGCTTCACAACCATAAGTTAGAATTTACTTAATGTGGTTATTTTGAACCTTAGTTCATAGGAAATTTAACCTCATGCTCTGATATTAAGTTTGTCACACCTAGATTTTGGAATCCAAATGCAACCAGCGCCGTCGCAGACAAGCTTCTTTGTATTCAACACATTCATATAGTTAAATTTGCGGAAAATATAAACCTATTAACCATTAATGAAGTGTAAATATTTCATATAATTTTTCATGAATTCATATACTACAAATACAACTAAACAACCATCTACAATGGATTACACAATTCAAAAGGGAGAACCAATATATATCATAATAACTTTGCCAAAACAGCCTTAATACAAAAATATCAAAGTGAAAACATCTCAATGAAACACTAGGGATAAAATCCTCTAGCTATGTCTAATTACTAGATTATGACAATAGAAGTAGCATCCTCAAACTAGAGAGGACCTACCAAATGGTTTGGACATCATTGAGTCCAAATTGATACAATGAGTCTTCAATCTTCTCTCTGGCCTGCACCTATAAAATTAATTATATAGGGTTAGTACATACTTTTAGTAAGTATGAGTGTATGCACACATACACATAAGGTTATGTATGATCAAGGAAAGCTTTTCCTATACAACATATAATTTTTTAAAAGTGAAGTCGCTTAACTTTCCTAATTCATTAGTTGTGAATTGTGGTATAAATATGATGTATTTTAACACATTCAATGCACACAACTCATTTCTATGTGATCAAAAGACATTGGACTCATCAATATGATTTTAGGACAATTGGAGCGAAGATTTGAAAATTTGATCCCCTTGAACACGAGAGCTCTCCCTTTTGTACTTAGTTAATTTTTCATTCTTATTCTTCTTGTTATTGTGTAGTACAATGATTCATTTGATCCTATGTTTTACTTACAATTTAAATAATTCATTTTAGTTTCATACCCAAAATGAATCAAGTAAGTAACCCAAGGACTAAGGGAATGACTTCACTATTGTTACAACAAGTCATTCATTACAGTATGTATTCGTTGGGATGGAAGACTTCATAAGCCAGTGTCTGTTGGCTATGACACTTATTTTATCATTTTCACATTATAAAAGTTATGAATTACTTATTAACTATTACATTTTACTCCCCTTTATTTGCTTAATATGAGGACTCATTATAAACATATTTTATTTGGCTTTGCCCATTATTTTCTGATAACTTCAATGCTATCAACACTGACGATTGATATTCATAAGCTTTTACTTTCATACTCCACTTTTAATATAAGTTCCTTCTTCATTATTTATTGCTTTCTTAGAGACATATTTAAAATTAATATCATTCGAGCTAACATAAAATTCAGTGTCATCCCTACACTAACAATAGGTGATTCACCAATCAAAATGAATCTAGATCGTGTGAGGTAACATGAAATCTAGTGTCTTCCCCACACCGAAAAGGGATGATTCACTCATGACCATAATTTTGAGAATTAACCGACATAGTTCATGTGAGCTAATCATGAAATCCAGTTTATTTTCCACATCGAAAGAGGTGATCTCACTGGCCAAGGTGATATTGAAGCATATCTAACTCTCTTAGGTGGAATTACAGTTTAGTTCCCATGTTGTCTACGCATAGTTCAAAGATTAGGAAACATGTGGAGACTAATTATACACCTAGGTGGTAGCCTTATCTCATGAGACTTATATCTGCAAGCACAAGCTCATAGTTAGTGTATCGGTGCTTTGCTCACTATATTTATCTTCTTATCTTGTAGAGTTGACTCAAACATTATTGAAGCTTGATTCTAGATTGAGGTTTAATTAATCTATTGATGTTTTGTTATCCCTTTATTTGTATTTATATAATGTGAATTATTCTTACATAACATCTTTTGTGCTAATGATACTCTTTCACACATTCTCACACCTTTTTTTTTGTAAGTATCTTAACATGGTATCTTAGGTGTAAGTGAGGCTTGTATCACTTCCCTTAACACGTCATTCTAGTCACTTTATTAACTTAGACATATTTAATTATATTAAGACTCATGTTACTTGCTTACATTTATTTTCTAGCTTTATATCATCGTGTATGGACGATGAGAACTTCATTCAATGTTTCATATGTTTGTAGTTCATTTGTTTAGGGGAATTTGGGACTTGTCCCAATAATTGGCATGCCCTTGGATATGGATTTATTTAATTACCTTAGATGTTTTTATTTTATCATTTCAATAAATTGGCTATATATGATTGGAATAAAATTAGTATAGGCCTAAAAAAATTGGAAAAGATTTCATAATAATCTTTGTTGGCATAAGCCAAATTTACATTCTTTCATGCTTAGTTTGGTATATATTAACCATTAAACAATATTTTAGTTATTTAAAGATAAAATAATAGCTAATTTCGTTTAACTTATTGGACAGTGTCTTGTTAGCCATTTATTGTCATAAGCCAAACATTCGCTAAAATATGATTTCATCGAGATCTTTTTAGCCAACCTTATAACATAGTTCAAACATAACATTAGTAGCCATTTAGTACAGCCTCATATGAATAATTTACTGAACATAACATTTTCATCAAATCGCATTCAATATTAGGTATACACATCACGACTATAACATCTCAATACTAACATTTTTTGACACAAGATGATGCAATATTGTGCTTAATATCACGTATGGAGCACATAAAATGATACATGTATAAAAAATAGATTATTTAAACATTTAAAAATCAAGAACCCTACACATTTAGATCAACCATCTACACATACAAACAACATAATCAATACTACGACTATATTATCATTAGAATCGAAAACGAGGATACTAGGGAAGAAGGACTTTCAACAAGGACCTTTGGAAACAATCCTAGTTTCAAGATTTCATAGATTCAAGACTATGGAAAATAATCTTGGAGAATTAATTTCAGGAGAGAAACTTATACCTTATGTAGAACTTAATCTACGAAGACCACTTTGAAAAAAACCTTGAAGAACACCTTGAATTTTTTCCTATAGAGTCGATGAACTTTCTGCCTTTTTGCTTACTGTTTTAATCTCGTGTTTTCTATTTTTTTGATCGTGAGATTTTAGGTTTGGGAAATGATCTTGAATCATTCAACTTTGGCAAATTTAGTCAATTAAATAAATACATTAATTAATTACTAAAAAGCCCCTCCTAGATTGACTAGAACTAGGAAACACAACAATTAGTCAATTCTGATTTTTTCCTAAGAACATCGGTTTGACCCTTTAAATAAATCAATTGAATGGATAATTTCATTAATTAAGGTACATAGGGTAATTAATAAAGTACCCTAAGCCATTGGAACCATAACTAACCCTTTTGGACCATCCTAGGTTAAGTACTAGGATGTTTCTTGAGTTATACTAGGTCAGTTTAAGAATTTCTATTTGATCCCTTTAATTTATTTAATTAACATGATAATTTAATTTATCACGTGTTCTAGGGTAATTACTAAATAACCCCAAAGTTTTTAGGTCCATAAATAACCCTGTGACCATCATAGGTTAGGTACTAGGTTGTCTCTATAACTAGTTACTAGGTTAGTGACACACAGTTAAGTCTTAGGTTGTTGGGTGTACTGGATAATTTATTTTTATTTGTCCTAGGTTGGTTAGTTAGTTAGGTAAGTATGTTAGAGTCTAGAATTAGTTCTAGAGGTAGGCCCCACATTGGTGAACCATTGTGCACGCCTGCCCCCTACCTACCTAACAAAATTGAGTTAGGTTGTCCCTCCTTGGCCGTTTCCCCCCATGTTCTTGCACATGAGTTACTTGTACTTTACTAACAATATATAACTGATGGTTCATTTGGAATGTTTAATTATTGTCCCAAGGATCCTCACTATGTTTTTGGGCACAACTTAATCTACATGCCTATTTAATTGGTCATGTGCTATGGTGCCTAGACTTGACACATGAATGCCTAGCACCTATTTTGTATATCAAAGGTTATTGTATTTTATCTTAAGGTATTCATTGCAGGTACATCTCTTAAAAAAAGCTCATTAATTCATAGAAAAATTGGCCAACACCCTTTGTGCCAATATTTCCTAATATGCCCAATATTTTGTTTACTTGGGTATTATATAGAAATTTGCTAATACCCCTTAGCGAATTTTCTATGCAATGATCAATATTTCTAAATATTGGGAATTGTAATTCCTATATATCCCCAATATACATTCTTAGAGACCTATTAGGCTCTTCACTAGACATGTAATTTTTTGGAATGTTACATTATCCCCCCCCCCCTTAGGAACATTCATCCCCGATTGACACTACACATCATTTTTAAAATAAAGAGGGTGATTTTCGAAAAAACTTTAACATGTTTGAAAGTTAACTCTTTGTGAAATTTTTATACACACTTTCTATGGATGATGCATATTACTCAAGCTTATGGGAAGCTTCATATTTGAGATTGAGAAACTTCCTTGTCAATCACACTTAACTTAATTTACATCACAACTCGTGTGACATAAAATCATGTCTACGCTACATAAAAACAGCAACATGAACTTATTTTAACTTATATATTGCAAGTATAAAGACACACGATTATGGACATAGTACGTCAAACCGGCTAATGCACTAATAACTCAGTGTTTCTTAAACAAAAACCGGACTTAAGAAGAGTATATCTAACCTCAAGAACTGAACAAGTGAGGGCAACGAGATCTCATATCGGCCTCGACCTCACATGTTGCTCCCCCAACTAGGTGGTTCCTCCATAACACCTTAACGGTGGCAAACTCCTTGTTCCTCAATCGTTTCTCTGGGAGAAGTAAAAATTCAACGGAAACCTCTTCGTAAGAAAGGTTCTCATCGGATCCTAACTCCTTAGATAATATCTTGTTTGTTTAAAGATTGGAAACTATTTGCCTCGCTGGATTTGTACCACTCCCTTCCCGTTGCAGCTCTAACTCATTTGGAAACTGAACCTTAGTACCCCTTTTCGATAGTCTTTGGTAGAATAAAACTTATGGAGCCAATCCATACAAAAAATTATATCAAATTTAAGCATGGTCAATTGAATAAGGTCAGCCTGGTGACTCTATCAAGAATAGTTATTGGACAATCTCTATATACTATTTTAGTTCTAATGTTGTCTCCTCTTGCAAAGACCAGAACTTGAGTCTGGCGCCTTAGTCCACTCGGCAATCTTGACCCATATCTTGTACCATAACTGACCATATCCTTGAGCAGGTATGCAACCAACTAAGCCTTCTCCTATTCATTAACACCCATAGCAGGCATTACAACCTACCATGCACACACCTCCGTTCAAACAATCACACTTACTGCACACTGCAGCAGCTGGGGCTGGAGGATGAACTTTGCTTCCCCCAACAACTGCTTCTCCAACTCTGCTGCCTGCATTTTTTCTTGTGTTCATGCACACACAAGAAGGAAATTAGATCCTCGAATGACACAAAATGTCAAATCTCTAGACAACACGATAAAAAGTAGAATAAGGGAGGTTTCTTATAATAACTGTCTCGAAGTCATGATTGTGGCGCGCTTCACAATCATAAGTTAGAAACTACATAATGTGGTGTTTTTGAGCCTTAGTTCATAGGTAAATATAACCTCATGCTCTCTTACCAAGTTTGTCACAACCGGATTCTTGAATCCAAATGCAACCGGCGTCATTGACCTCTCAGAGATCGCAGGCAAGCTTCTTTTTTGCATTCATCACATTCACATAGTCAAATTTGCCAAAAATATAAAACTTTAAACATTAATGAAGTGTAAGTAGACTTTATATCATTTTTCATGAGTTCATATACTATAAGCTCAACTAAAAAACCATCTACAACGGATTAAATAATTCAAAAGGGGTAATCAATATATATGATAATAACTTTGTCAAAACGACCTTAATACAAAATCTTTAGAATGAAAACATCTCAAAGAAACGCATAGGACAACATCCTCTATCTATGTCTAAATACTAGTCTATGAAGATAGAAGTAGCATCCTAGGACTAGAGAGGACCTACCGTCAAGGGTGTCTCGTTCCAAAACACTTAGAATTCTGAAATTTGGGTACTGAGATCGACTCTCTGAATTTCACGACGGAAGCAGCAGGACGGACCGTCGCAGGCACGACGAGCCGTCACAGACTCTTCAAGGAATTGAGTCTCTGAACATCACGACGAAAGCAGTAGGACGGACTGATGCAGGCACGACGGGCCGTCACAGGCTGCGTAACCCTGACTGGGTGGGATTTCTGTTAAATATTTTAAGGGGCATTTTGGACTATTCCTGCTTATAATTATAAAGTTAGTGGGTAATATTAATAATTTAATTACTTGAGGCTTAAAGGAGATAACCTTGAATTAATTAGTGGGTTACTTTTGTCATCTTTTATACTTAATTAGATGCTAATTAAGGTAAAAGAAAAAGGGTTTGAATAAGAAAAATAGAAAGAAAAGAGGTAAAAAGAGAAACGATCGAAAGAAGGGAGAAAACGAAGAGGAAAACAAAGCTTTGGAAAAGTAGATTTCTTGATCACGAATTCTTCGATGGAGGTAGGTTATGGTTTTTATGATTTTACATAGTAAACTCTTAATAGCGAATGATATGTATTGGGTAGTATTGTAAACCCTTCTACATGCTTAATTGTGTGCTTGCATGATGTGATTATATAATTGTGATAAAATAAGCATGATGAGACTGTTGAATCTTAAATCTTAAAACCTCTTTGTTAATGATGATGCCTTGGTATAAAAGAAGGCTTGATGAACTAAAAGAATGAGGTTAATGGATCGGGTGTCACAAACCGACACGTAGTATTAGGGGATCGGGAGTCACGAACCGACACGTAGTATTAGGGGATCGGGTGTCACGAACCGACACGTAGTATTAGGGGATCAGGTGTCACGAACTGACATATAGTATTAAGGAATCGGGTGTCATGAACCGACACGTAGTATTAGGGGATCGGGTGTCACGAACCCACATGTAGTATTAGGGGATCGGGTGTCACGAACCGACACGTAGTATTAGGGGATCGGGTTTCATGAACTGACACGTAGTATTAGGGGATCGGAGTGTCACGTTCCGACGCAAGAGGAATAAAGAGAATGAATCTTGAATTATCTTAATATACTCAAAATTTAATGAACCTATTTCTCAAATGAGTATGGTATGGAGGCTTGAGTCCTCATGGGTGTACTTGGCGTTATTATCAATGATTCTTGTACTTGTTGTTGCTACCTGTTGAGTATTGTAGTTGATTTTAGGATATTACCTGATATATATTGCTTTCTATTTTGAGTTGGCCGATGATACCTACTCAGTACTTGTGTTTTGTACTGACCCCTACTTGTATGTTTTCTTTTTGTTAATTGTGGAGTGTAGTGAACGTACCGTCGTCTTCAACTCAACAGCAACTCTAGCCAGTCTTCATCCAGTCAGATTTCAGGGTGAGCTAATGCTTCTAGCTTGGACTGGATCTTCTTCTTCATGTCTTGATGCCTTGAAGTTCTGGCATGGACTGTCTGTTTAGTTATTTTAGCTTTTTAGATACTCTTAGACTTAGTAATTTGAGGATAGATGTTCTTGTGATGATGACTTCCAGATTTTGGGGGTAATGATAAGTTTTGAGATTTAGAAGTTGATTATGTACTTTCATTAATGAGTTTTAAGTCTTCCGCATTATTTTCTATTTATTATTGGTAAATGTTGGGGTTTGGATTGGTTGGTTCACTCACATAGGAGGTTAAATGTGGGTGCCACTCATGACACATTTTGGGTCGTGACAAACTTGGTATCAGAGCCATGTTCGTTGGTCTCATAACACAAGGACGAGTCTAGTAGATTCTTAAGGAACGGTAGGGGGACACCTTTAGTTTTCTTTGAGAGGCTATAGGACTTTAGGAAAATTCCATTCTTTCTTTCTTTCGTGCTATTACTTGGATCCAATTGGTATCTAGGTGATACAAATTGGTATTTGACCATCTTCACTCTATTTCGCAGATGGTTAGAACTAGAGCAACAACTGCGCCAACAGCAACACCGGTAAGACAAGATGCGTCTGAGCCAGCCACTGGGCTGTAACTCAAAGAGGAGTAGTGGCAAGAGGCCGTGGAAGAGGTCGCTGGAGGACGTTCTCTAGAGGAAGAGGACAAGCACCTAGCTCATCTGTTACTAGGGCGGTGACTCGTGCACCGACTGAGGAAGTGTTAAGAGAGGGTGAGGAAGGGGAAAATGAGAAAGTGCAGAATGAGGAATTACCACCCCAACCTACCCCAGAGATGATCAACCGGGTTCTTGCCTATCTTAGCGGGATATCTGATCAAGGCCAGACACCTCCACTGTTTTCTGCACCAGCACCCCAGGTTCCGGAGGTACAACATGCAGCTAATGTGGCTCCCCGCATGGATGCCTCATTGGAAATAGGCACGTTTCCTCGTTTAACTACAGGGCCAATAATGACAACTAATCAGCATGAACTTTTCAGTAAGTTCTTGAAATTTAAAACTCCAGTCTTCAAGGGTGCTGAATCTGAGGATGCTTACGATTTTCTGGTTGACTGTCATGAGTTACTACATAAAATGGGCATAGTGGAGCGATTTGGCGTTGAGTTTGTAACCTATCAGTTCCAGGGAAATGCCAAAATATGGTGGCGGTCACATGTTGAGTGTCAACCCGCACAGGCACCACCTATGACTTGGGCATCATTCTCTAGCTTATTTATGGAGAAGTATATCCCCCGGACTTTGAGGGATAGGAGGAGAGATGAGTTCCTGAGCCTAGAGCAAGGCAGGATGTCGGTTATTGCCTATGAGGCTAAGTTTCGTGCATTATCTAGGTATGCCACCCAGCTTTGCTTCAGTCCACAAGAGCGGATTCGCCGTTTTGTGAAGGGGTTGAGGTCAGAGTTGCGGATTTCATCCTTACAGGTAGCGGCTACAGCAAAATCCTTTCAGGAAGTGGTAGACTTTGTGATAGAGGTAGAGGGAGTGAAGCCATATGACTTCACCATCGCATCGACATCAAAAAGGTTTTGTAAGAGAGGTGAGTTTAATAGTTCTTACTCCAGAGGACAGGGTTCAGGAGGTTACCCAGTCCGACCAATTAAATCCTCACTACAGGCTGTAGTTGGGGGCCACCGCAGACCAGTCAACAATTCTCTGAGTTTGAAGGTTATCCCCAGACTCCGTCGTTCTCACAGAGACCTATGCTTGAATCCAGAGAATGTTATGGATGTGGAGAGACTAGACATATTAGGAGAAATTTTCAAAAATAGAGTTACAGACCTCCAATGATCCGAGGTAGAAGTGGTCATGGAAGAGGCCGTTATTCGGAAGGATGTGGTGGCCGAGGTAATGGTGGTCATCAAAACGGCCGGAGCGACGGGCAAACTGGGACTTCTGCAGCGCAACATGGTAGGGGCAACGGGAAGACAGGTGATAGAGCCCATTGTTATGCTTTCCCTGGAAGATCTGAAGTGGAGACATCTGATGTTGTCATCACAGGTAATCTCTTGGTTTGCGATTGCATGGCTTCTGTATTATTTGATCCTGGATCCACATTTTCATATGTATCTTCCTCATTTGCTACTGGTCTTAACTTACATTGTGAATTACTTGACATGCCTATTCGTGTTTCTACTCCGGTGGGTGAGTCTGTGATAGTTGAAAAGGTATATAGGTCTTGTCTTGTAACTTTTTGGGGAGCAATACTCATGTAGACTTGGTTATCTTAGAAATGGCTGGTTTCGATGTAATTCTGGGTATAACTTGGCTTTCTCCAAACTTTGCAATCTTAGATTGTAATGCTAAAACTGTGACATTGGCCAAGCCTGGGACATTCCGTTAGTGTGGGAGGGTGACTACACTTCCGCTCCAGTTCGTATTATCTCCTTTCTTCGTGCGAAGAGAATGGTTAGTAAGGGTTGTTTAGCTTTCTTGGCACACCTCAGGGACGATACTACCCAAGTACCTTCAATGGAGTCTGTTTCAATAGTCCGTGAGTTTCTGGATGTGTTTCCTGCAGACCTTCCTGGTATGCCACCGGATAGGGATATTGACTTTTGAATTGATATGGAGCCGGGTACTCGCCCCATTTCCATACCCCCTTATAGGATGGCTCCCGCTGAGTTAAGAGAGTTAAAGGACCAACTTCAAGAGTTGTTAAGCAAAGGCTTCATTAGACCAAGTGCATCTCCTTGGGGTGCTCTGGTTTTATTTGTGAAGAAGAAGGATGGAAGTTTTCAGATGTGCATTGACTACAGACAACTGAATAAGGTAACTGTTAAAAACAAGTACCCTCTTCCTTGCATTGATTATTTGTTTGATCAGTTACAAGGTGCTTATACCTTCTCAAAAATTGATTTGAGATCTTGTTATCATCAATTGAAAATACGGGCCACGGATGTGCCCAAGACTACTTTTCAGACTAGGTATGGACATTATGAGTTCTTAGTAATGTCTTTTGGGCTTACGAATGCCCCTGCTGCTTTCATGAGTTTGATGAACGGGATTTTTAAGCCATATCTGGATCTCTTTGTCATCGTATTCATTGATGATATACTGGTATACTCAAAGATCAAGTAAGAACATGAGGAGCACTTGAGAATTGTATTGGAAATGTTGAGGGAGAAAAAGCTTTATGCAAAATTCTCCAAGTGTGAGTTTTTGTTAGATTCAATGTCCTTCTTGGGGCATGTGGTTTCTAAGGATGGAGTGATAGTGGATCCTTCTAAGATCGAAGCACTGAAGAGTTGGGTAAGACCTACTAATGTTACAGGGGTAAGGAGCTTTGTTGGTTTAGCTAGCTACTACCGTTGATTTGTCAAGGGATTTTATTTTGTTGCTTCCCAACTGACAAACTTGACTAAGCAGCGTGTTCCATTCGTATGGTCGGACAAGTGTGAAGAAAGCTTTCAGAAGCTCAAGACTTTGTTGACTACTGCACCAATTCTTACCTTGTTAGTGGAAGGTAAGAATTTCATTGTTTATTGTAATGCATCCTATTCGGGTTTGGGTGCAGTGATAATGCAAGAGAAGAATGTAATTGCTTATGCTTCGAGGCAATTAAAGGTGAACGAAAGTAACTATCCAACCCATGATTTGGAGTTGGCTGCGGTAGTGTTTGCATTAAAGCATTGGAGACACTATCTATATGGGGTTAAGTGTGAAGTCTATACGGATCATCGTAGCCTACAGTATGTCTTTAATCAGAAAGATTTGAATCTGAGACAGAGGAGATAGATGGAACTACTGAATGACTACGATATTACTATCTTGTATCACCCAGGAAAGGCTAATGTTGTGGCAGACACGAGAAGTAGAAAAGCAGGGAGAATGGGCAGCCTAGCTCACTTACAGGTTTCCAGATGCCCATTGGCTAGAGAGGTTTAGACTCTAGATAATGACTTTATGAGGCTAGAAGTAAATGAGAAGGGAGGATTGTTAGCCTGTGTGGAGGCAAGTTCTTCCTTTCTTGAAAAGATTAAGGGAAAGCAGTTTAATGATGAGAAGCTGATTCGGATTCGAGATAAGGTGTTGCTAGGAGAGGCTAAAGAAGAAAAAATCGACAAGGAAGGTGTTTTAAGAATTAAGGGAAGGGTATGTGTACCCCACGTCGATGATTTGATTTACACTATTCTTACCGAGGCTCATAGTTCAAGGTATTCTATACACCCTGGTGCAACCAAGATGTATCGTGACCTAAAGCAACATTTCTGGTGGAGTAGGATGAAGCGTGACATTGTTGAGTTTGTTGCTAAATGCCCGAATTGTCAGCAAGTAAAGTATGAACACCAGAGGCCTTGAGGGACACTTCAGAGAATGCCAATTCCTGAATGGAAGTGGGAGAGAATTGCAATGGACTTCGTGGTTGGTCTTCCAAAGACAATGGCTAAGTATGACTCCATTTGGGTGTTTGTTGATACGTTAACTAAGTCTGCACACTTCATTCTGGTCAAGGTGACTTACAAGGCAGAGAAGTTAGCCAAACTTTACATCTTGGAAGTTGTTCGATTGCATGGGGTTCCACTCTCCATCATATCAGATAGAGGTACGCAGTTTACTTCTATCTTTTGGAAAACATTACATGCAGAATTGGGTACTAGGTTGGACCTTAGTACTGCGTTCCATCCTCAGACCGATGGTCAGTCTAAGCGGACGATTCAAGTGTTGGAGGATATGCTTCGTGCATGTGTGATAGAATTTGGTGGCCATTGGGATACTTCTTACCCTTAGCAGAGTTCTCATACAACAATAGCTATCACTCAAGTATTGATATGGCCCCATTTGAGGCATTGTATGGGAGAAGATGTAGGTCTCCCGTTGGGTGGTTTGATGCATTTGAGGTTAGACCTTGGGGTACTGATCTTCTGAGGGAATCGTTAGATAAAGTGAAATGCATTCAAGAAAAGCTTTTAGCGGCTCAAAGTAGGCAGAAAGAATATGCAGATTGAAAGGATACAGACATGGAGTTTATGGAGGGCGAGCAAGTTTTGCTGAAGGTTTCACCCATGAATGGGGTGATGCGGTTTGGTAAGCGAGCTAAGCTTAGTCCGAGGTATATTGGTCCATTTGAAGTTCTGAAGCGCGTGGGGGAGGTAGCTTATGAATTAGCCTTACCCCCAGGACTGTCAGGAGTGCATCCGATATATTATGTGTCTATGTTGAAAAGATACCATGGGGATGGAAACTACATCATTCGCAAGTTGAGTTCAAGAGAGATTGCATCCATCAAGGTTCAGTGGAAGAATCGGCCGGTTGAAGAATCCACTTGGGAGAAAGAGGCTGATATGCAAGAAAGATACACACACCTGTTTACAGATTCAGGTACTCCTTTTCGCCCTTGTTTTCTTTTTGTGATCATTTGGGGACGAACGATGGGTAAATTGGTATCTATTCTAACGACCTGTTTAGTCGTTTTGAGCAGTAGAGTATTTCTGGTAATAATTGTCTGAGTCGACAGATCCCATGACAGACCGTCAAGGGTATCTCGTTCCAAAACACTTAGAATTCTCAACTTTGGGTACTGAGATCGACTCTCTGAACTTCGCGATCGAAGCAGCAGGACGGACCATCGCAGGCACGACGAGCCGTCACAGACTCTTCAAGGAATTAGGTCTCTGAACTTCGCGACAAGCAAAAGACGAACACCAAAATCCGGGTGGATTGCTACAGGAAATCTAAGTTCCTACTTTAAAGTGGAAAGACATAAATATGGATTTTGTAGTGGGTTTAGATCGGACTCAAAGGCAATATGACTCTATATGGGTGGTTGTGGATAAATTGACCAAGTCCTCTCATTTTATTCCCGTAAAGTCTACTTATTCAGTGGAAGATTACGCTAGGATCTTCATAGATGAGATTGTGTGTCGCCATGGTATTTCGTTATCCATCATATCGGATCGGGGTACATAATTTACATCTAGGTTTTGGAGGTCATTCCATGAAGGGTTGTGTACTAAGGTGAAATTCATTACCGCTTTTCATCTCCAAATAGATGGTCAAGAGGAGCGTAGTATTTAAACCCTTGAGGAAATTTTTACGGCCTGTGTTATTGATTTGCCTTGGTGGAGTTTGCTTATAATAACAGTTTTCGTTCTTCCATTTCTATGGATCCCTATGAAGCCTTGTATAATAGGAGGTGTAGATCTCCTATTAGATGGTTTGAAGTGGGAGATCCTTCTCTTCTTGTTCCATATTTGATTTACAAGACATTGGATAAAGTTCATATAATAAGGAACCGGTTGCAAATGGTATATAGTCACAAAAAGTCTTATGCCGATCATAGGAGAAGGGATTAGGAGTTTTAAAAAGGTGATACGGTGTATTTGAAAGTTTCTCCTATGAAAGGGGGCGATTAGATTCAGAAAGAAAGGAAGTTGAGTCCGTGTTATGTAGGTCCCTATGATGAGTTATATTGTGAATTTTGATATGATGAGTCTTTATGACATGATATGGAGCATGTAATTAAGTTGAACTTTGGCATAATTGATTCATGTAGAGCATGTTGAGATCATTTTGTTGTTGTGAGAAAGATATTCCTCATAATGTAATGTTGAGCCTTACGTATGGTAATTGATGTTTGAATTGCCTTTTATAAGAAATATTGTTGATGTTACTATGTATTGTTGTTGGTTAGGCGGTAAGTCTTGAGTCTATTCCTTTCTTCTAAAGATTTTTTGTGTCATTCGAGGACGAATGTTTCTAAAGGGGGATAATGTAACACTTCGAAAATCGAAAATGTGTGTTAAAGCCTAACTTAAGTTTTATAAGTTCTAGCCAATGATTTAAGTACTATTCTAATGTTAATAAGTCATTTAGGATGTATAGAAACCAAAACGTCAAAGAATGTCCTTGACGTTCGAAAACTAGTTCTAGGAGGTACTAGCATGCCTAAGCCTATTTGACAAGCTTTTAGGGGTCGAAAAATGGTGAAAATTGGTGGAAGGGTGTCTAAGTCGATTAGTGGTTGAAACATCCAGGTACGCTCCCCAAGGTACAACCAAAGTTCCCTTGAGGAGGACCCTTGCATATTCGAGTCAACACTGCCTGGGCAGTGTGCAACGACGAGAGGCCATTGACGATTCTTGTGTTGATCGATGCGGTATCGTTTCCAACCATCGACCAACACATAGAAAAATTGTTGGATCCCTCGCCTACACAATTCATTGTCTAGAATGACGGATTTGCACCACGGAGGAGGCGTGGTCTGTCGACAGACCCATGATCCGTCGATCATAGTGTCATCGGTGGTGCTGCAATTTCCTGCACATTTTAAATTAAGTTTCAATTAGTTAATTAAGGTATTATGTCATTACTTAGGGGATTAGGGAAGGCTAATTAACTTAAGTAACCCCCATATAAAGACCCCAGTCCAATTAGTCTAATTACAACTCTCAAAACAAAACTCTCTTCCTTCTCTTTTCTTTCTCTCTCTATTGAAGACACCATTTAAGACTAGCTAGGGGAGGTATTTTGGGGGATTTAAAAGGATGATTTCTCCATTAAATATTCATCAAACGTAGATGTATGAGATCTAATTCACCATTGATACCTCTTTCCCCAAAGGGTTCCTTCAAAAGATTTTTGAAAGTTAAGTTTTCATGTGGGTTCTTCTTGATCTAGAAAATTACGTTATGAATTTTTTTTGTTGGATAATATGAATATATTAAGACGTATTCTAACTTAATTATGATATATCTTGATGGTTTGGTCTAGTTTGTAAGTGATGACCCTTAACCCTTAACCCTAGGTTTGATCTTTATATGAATTAGGTTGTAAATGGGTACAATTGACTTGGTTATTGTTTCAATTTCTATTAGATGATGTTGTTACATTAATCATGAATAACTTATAGTGATTTATAGTTTTTCATGCTAGTTCTTGTTAATATGATCTAGGTTAGGAAGTGAATTGAGCTAGTACTAAATTGTGACGTAGTTACTCTCCTAGACTTGTTTTCATGTTGATTATCAATTTATGATGATGTAAATCTAAATTGTGTTAAATTAAGGGTTTTTGGTAATACCTTGAGGATGAACTATGAATAAGATATGGTAAGTCTTATGATCTCAATCCTTTACTTCAAATTGTGGTTAATTATGATTAAGTCATGATGTTATATTGAAGTTTGCCTTGTATTAGGATTGATAGGTGGTATGATGTTTAATTGAGATGTCTACATTATGATTGTGAGGTGTTGTCTAGAGAAGTAAATGTTTAAGAAGGGTGAATGACTTACCAATGTGCCTTATCATGATATGAAATGCTAATATGCTAACCTCACCTATATGAATTGTAATGAAATAACTTATACTCATCCAGTTCTTATTGAGCTATGATGATGATAATTCTATAAAGACCTAAACTACAATATGCTTGACAATAAAGGCGTAAAGACATTTCAAAAAGTGACTCTAGCTTAGCACACAGTTAACTAGATGGAGGAGTGTCCCTTCCAACATAGGGATGGTAGGATCACTAATATAGTCATGAGATTGGAGACTGCAATGCATGTAGAATAAAGAGGGTCCCAATTGTATCTCCAATTTCTTTAACTATGTTTCCCCCATAGGAATACTTTATAGTCTATCCATGTAGTTGCGATGTTTTATATGTTGGTACAGCCTTGGCAAGTAGTCCGCCTTCCTTCGGTGTAGCTCTTTATGACATCGGATTCCACACTAGCTCATGTGGTCTAAGTCGGTTAGGGAAAGATGTTCCCAAAAGGTAAAATGAACCAAAGGATTGAACTCTAACTAACATAATCCAAGGGATCTTACTTAGACTAGGTAGAGGTATGGGAATCTACCTAAGAATTGCACTAGTTATCCTTGAGTGGAGTCTTAGGAGGATGTTCTTATGTACAATTATGCTTATAATGCAACATGATATGTATATGATGAACTTGCACATTGTTGATAATATATGTTGATTAGTTCACTTATGAATATGTGTTGGTTTATATGGTTAAAGTAAGATGATATGTATATCTAAATGCCATGTTATGTGAAGTAGGATGTTAGTCATGATTCTTGTTGGGTTACTTGACTGAGTAAGGTCATGGGGCTTTACTTGGTCATTGAACTTGTTGACTTGATAGGGGTTCATGGGTAATTGGGTTTCTTTTCTTTACAATGAGTATTTTCCTTTCATAGTGAACTTCTTTCCTTTTACTTATTAACTTCCCAAGTAACCCCCTAGTGATACTTGGTGAAATGCATCAATGTAGGACACAAACAAAACATGCATACAACCTACAAAAGTCATCACATTTCATCATAGAAGTATAGCACATGATAGACACATTTAAGCCACGACTCTATTGGGTTTACAGTAAGCTACATCATTTTGCCCCTATAATGACTTAACTTCACATACATCATTATTACACCTTGTTCATGACCCCAATCTTTGTCTACTTGTGCAATGTACTTCTAAATCCCCATAAAGCCATACATACTTAATAAACCCATCTTGAGATCACAAACCTTGTCATTTGATTCATACATTGACATATTAAGTTAATATCATTCATTCATGTCAACAATCTTGATCATATAGTCATTATGACCCACACAGTGAATATAATAATAAGAACTCATCACATATACTCATACCATGCACATCTTCATGACGAATAGAAAAAATCTACCATTGCCATGCATAAAGATATAATAATAATAATACACATTAGAACACCTTCCTAGAAATTCATAAGGAGCTACTTGTGCAATGTCTAGATGGGTTCATTACTTTCACCTATCCTAAGTAATCTCCTTTAGGTCATCCTAATTAGGGTCTTAGTCATTTAATTCATTAACCATTTTAATTTAGGGAAACTAAAGCCTCAACCGACACTAATACCATGGGTGCTAAACATGGAATTTAGTGTTTTAGAGCCTTACACCAATAGAAGGTGTTCTTACCTTGTCAAGGTAGAACATTAACTTATGCTAGCATTCTAGTTGATATCACATTGCTAGATCCTATGTGCCAAGCATAGTTTATTGAACTTGGGGCAATAAAGGAAATATCACTCTAACACTCTTTTGGGTCATGAGGCTATCCACCCCCGTGAGGACTACGGTGACAAACTTTTCTACAATAGGAAGGAAAACCCCTCATCTTCAAGTTCACTCGGTGCTAACATAATTTCCCTTTTATTAAAAAGCCTTCATTAAAATTACTTTATAAAATATAGGCTTAGGAGATTCATTCCCTCATATGCTTAGATCATAGGTCATATATGAGAGTTCATCAACCTAAATCATGTGAGAAACTTTTTCATATGGACATCATACATCATTAGCACTATCTAGTTTACGATACACTTGAGAATACCTAAAGGTTCCTCTATTGACTAGATAATTATTCATGTATGTGTGTATACTTTTATGTGATCAAACCTTTAATATAACACATTAAGTCACACATGTTCATACATTCATATTCATACACATAGAAACAAAAAATAGAAACTATCCTATCAAGGCACACATGTGCAATGCATAAGCGAAGTCCCATACCCTTGCCCATATTAGTACACCAATAAAGTTATCCTAGTTAAGGAAACACATATCATACTTTCATATACATCATCTTAACATGAATAGTAGTGGACACTAGTGAATATGAGAACTACCTTTCATGGAGACACCTTGACCTATACTACTTCTAAGAATGCATAATATGTGAGTGTATGTATACATTTGTCAACATGATCACATAATGTCTATTCATAACATCTTTAGTCATCTAACCTCTTAAGACCATAATTCACAACAAAACATAAACCAAACAACCCCATTTAGCATAGGAGGCAAGACAATCTTCACATTATATTCAAGACTCCTCACCTTAGCTATTCACACTTTCACATAAACATACATGGGTAGGGGTCATCCATCCTTAATAATTCATTAATGGTAGCACCTACACATGATCTTAACATTAAAATTTACGTGCTCATAACAATAGTAAAATAACATAGATTCACAATTAAAGTAGAAGACTAGGCACAATTTACACATAAGGCGATCATCATAACCACTCATTCATATATTCATCAATTTTCCTTCAAGTCCATGGTCAACACATATATAATGACAATAAAGTAAACACATCCACCATAAGTGGACCAAACTACACAATGTCATACAAGGCTTCATCAAAATAACTATAATGAAGTCGAGAAGTAGAAGAGTAGAGCAATTCTTACTAATACTTTAGTCTTTGGTCCTCATTGACCATTAATAATCTTTCATAAATAATTGAAGTATAGGACAGTAGCTTACACAAAATAAGCGTATACAATGTCATGCATAAGCTACTACAAGATCATGCTACAAACTAAAACAACACATCATTAACATGCTATAATGTAGAAGGACATATAACATTAAAAAATTTCCCTTACAAGATTATAGGTCATATTTAATCAATAACATCAATATAGGGAAGTATCTAATAATACACTTAACATAACAAAATCATGCTTAAGGCCTTACAAGATCAAGATACCAACATAGACACTAAACTATCATTCGAGAGAGAGTAGAGAAAATCGGAAATAATACTAATTCCGTAAATCATTGATTATAAACCATATTTTAACAATAATATACATGTTAGGAAGTAGATAAATAGAACATTAATAAAAAGGAATCATGCTTCGTCTAACCTAAAATCGAGATTACATCACACACATAGTATTATCAATCGATAAACTAGAAGAAACTAAATCAATTCATCCTATCTTACTTTGATCATAAGAGATTCTTATCCACAATTCAATCATGAATTAACCTAAAACAGTAGCTATATGACTCTCAAAATAAACGAATTCAACCATTAAAAGACCATGTTACAGTGAACTCATAAAATTCTAATCTATGCATGTTCAAGTATTCGTATACTGATCCTCATGGATTCTTCATCATCAACTCATTATTAAGTCTTGTAAATAGCAGTAGATATTGACAATTCAACGTAACAGAATCCTAATTCAATCATTAACAAGCCATGATCAAAATGGCTAGGCAAGGGCTAAATCGATTTTGGGGACGGGACATGGGTTCATAATGCAATTGGATTAAAAATCACATAAAAAACAATACATTAAGATAAATTAATAATGATTAAGAAAAGTTTTCATAAATAACCCATGGCTAGATTGAAGAAGAAGAACTCTTATCACGAAGCTTCTTTGAAAACCATTGAGATTCTACTCTCCAACTGAAAGGTTACTTAAAGATTAAGGATTAACATATTTTTGTATATTTTAAAACCTATCAAAATTTATTATTAATCCATGGAAAACCTATCTCCAATCTGTTCTTGAGTTTTACCAACAATGGAGGTTTCTAGGGAGAATTGGATTTGGAGGGAAAGTCTAATTTTTGTGTATATGATTGGGAATGGGGTTATCACGCTGTTAATCACTTATATACAACCAAAAATATATAATTAAACCTATTAGTCTCATGATAGGACATGGGGTACATTTCCCATTCACCCTATTAATGAGCACTGTGCAGGCAGTGATGCACACACTTGCAACGATGGGCACTATTAACTGCCAGTAAGGCCATCGATGGGCCGTCTATGGCTTTCGTCGATTGGAGCTTGTCCTGTTATTAGTGTACATAAATTAGACCCCACCAAAGGTCTGTTGGTCAACTATATGGGTGTCGTTTTGTTCAGACGATTGAGACTGCCAAGGCAGTGTCTCGATAGCCCTTGTGTCCTTCTTCTGGGCCCTTTGGTGGGGCCCTTGAGAAGTCGTCCCGGACGTTTAGAATGTTAATATGCACATTGAAAGTTTGAGTACCTTCCATTCAAGTTTCACAAAAAATTCACACATAAAACACGTCCAAACATGCTAGGCCCCACCAAGACATTCTTAAACGTCTCAAGGGCTAACTTTCGAATGTCTAAGAACTTATTGTACGTTTGACCTACAAACTTAATAAAACTACATATAATACCTATAAAATCATTTTAAATCACTTTAAGTCTTAATAATCTCATGAAATACAATACATAAGGACGTATAGACACATGAGGCACATAAGTGACTAGTAGTCGAGCATCTTGGTCGTCCCCTGACGTTTGATTTCCAAATCACCTCAAATATTACACACTACCTAAATACAGTATTATAGCTAATTTTAGGACCTTATAAAATTAATACATACATGTTAGGCTCTATACACCCTAAACACATTTTGGGGGTCTTACAAGTGACCTAACAAAAACTTAAATTTTATATGTGATTTCCTATGATGTTGGACCTTTGAATATGTTTATATGAAGTATGTGAAAAATATAAATTCTATTTTATAAATCTTTTATTAAAATTTACTTAAAAATGCATGATGTATAATTTCAAGCAAATGTCCCTTTTAAATGCATGGTTGCCATACTCAGTGCATTCTTGTACTAACACAATTCTTCTCTACTTTTTAAACAAAGTGTATGTTATGGATGATTAAAGGATGTTTATATGATTGAGGAGCTTGATATGTGATTCCCATGCTCAAGCAAAAGGAATCCTTAAGTCCAAGGATGTGTTAATGTTTAGTTAATGTAAACTTCTATGAATTATATAGCCATGTATTATGTTTTAATGGTTGTGTCCCTAATGTACTCTAATGTTTTTGATTCTACGATAAAAAATAAACTTAGAGTCTAAGTATAAAATGAGATATTTTATATATATATGTGAATGATGTTTCTAGCATATGATGTGCTATGAAATTTTTTAAATTTTTCGCTAAATTTACTATGACAGTGCGCCGAATGATAACTATGAGCTTGTATAAGACCTCCAAGAGGTCAAGTATGCCATATTACTTCTAAGGGGTGCTCCCCGGATGTGACATAGGTAATGTCCCATACACTTACCGATACTAAAAAACTTCCCCTATGTTATCCTATTTAGGGTCCATTACTTTACTTCCATTGTCCATTTTATATTAGGGAAACCCTAGCCTTAACTGACAATAAGACCATTTGAGCTAAACATTGAATTCGGTGTGTTGTAGAACCTCACACCGAAAGGAGGTGCTCTACTTGCCAAGGTAGAACACTAACATCATTCTATCATTTTAGGTGGATCCACTAGCTAGGTCTTGTGGGGAATCATAGTTATGGAACTAAGAGATATGTATTGGACTCTCTTCGTGCCCATCAACATTGGAGTCCTTATGTCATGAGATAGAATGGGTGAATTTACCTCAAAGGGGACAAAATACCTCATGTAGAACCATAGGTGAATGTTCCTCCGAGGGAATTCAAAATCTTATGTGAAATTAATGGTTAATATTCCTCCAAGGTAAGCCAACATCTCTCATTGTCAAATCACTAGGTACTAAGCTTAAATTCCTTTATTGTTAAGTCTTTATTAACTTTACTTCATAAAATAGGCTCTAGGGGATTAATTCCTCATATGCTTTGCTTATAGGTTATAGATTAAACTTAACCTTTCGTCAACCTAAATCATTTGATAAAACCTTTCACATGGACATAATATCTTTTAGTAATATCTAATTTAGAGTACAATTGTGAAGACCTTTCAAGAGACCCTATTTTGCTAGATTATCATACATGATTCATTATATGCATTAATGTCTATACATGTTCATATATGAGGATACCCTTCACATACCAAATTTAGACACTACACATATACATACTCATCATATTATATACTTTAAAATTCATATCTTAATCATTCATTAATATTCATGTACATAGAGTAATCACCCTAGGAATATAAGCAACGTCCCCTAGCATTTCCTACACTAGTATACCTATCAAGGCATCCTAGTTAAGATACATTTCATGCTTCATGGATATATACTTTACATGCATAGCAGTAGACATTAGTGCATATGATAATACCCTTTCATTAGACACATGAACCTATACAACTTATAATCATGCATTTGGTGTAAGTGTGTGTATTCTGGTCAACATGATCAAGTAATGACTGTCAACATCATATTAAGGCAGCCACCCTCTTAAGACAAAAATGCACATTCAATTATAGACCACACACCACATACTAGAATAGGAGACAAGATAACTTCCCATTACATCCAAGACTCCTAACCTTAGTCAATCAAACAATCATGTAGATGTACATAGGTAGGGGTCCCTAACCATCATTACATCATAAATGGAAGTACCTAAACATAACCCTAACATAATCATCCACATGCAAATTACAATATTAGAAATACAACCTATATCATAAACTAGCATAGAAGACTAGGCATGCTACTTCACATAGTGATCATCATAACCACACATTCATGTTACAACAATTTACCTTCAAGGACATGATCAACACACACACACACACACATATATACACACACACACACACACACACACACACACATACACACACACACACATATATATATATATATATATATATTTAAAATATATTTAAAAGAATTAAACACCACCACCACAAGTGAACCATACAACATAATATTATACAAGGCTAATAATCTAGAAATTCTATACAAATGTAGAGAGAAAATGGCCAACGTATAATTCCTCCAAGCTTTGATCATTCATTGATCAATTCCCATAATTCGACATCATTGATTAAAGGTACCATTATATAAATGAAATCATACTTCAAACATCATTGTTTCAACATCACATTAGGTACACTACTGCATCAAGTCTATAGAAAATAGAGGAATATAGATTAATGTACCAAATCCCTAAACCTTGATATTCATTTATAACTCATAAAAAATTCATATTTAATTCACATGAACAACAATAGTTATATGAAATTCAACATAATTGTAACATAATTCAATCAACATAGAGTAAAGATCACAAGCCCACATTATAAACCAATTTGAGAAATTAGGAGGATCATGATTTCTTAATGAAATTGGATTGAAATTCATCTTAAAATCATTAGTTAATCATTATAATGCTTTTGAAACCAATTAAACGATAAACCCATGGCTATATTGAAAATTGGGAATTCTGTTCTTTGAATCACTTTTTAAAATCCTTGAATGAACTCCTTAGATGGATGAATAACTAAGAATAAAGGATCACCATATCTTATTGATTGAAGACCCATGAGAAATTTAAGAAGAAAGCATGAAAATCCATCTCGTAGCTTGAAATTTAGTTTTCCCTCCAATGGAGATTTCAGTGAATTTGGGAGAGAAGAGAGCTTTTGGTATTTTGATTTTCTTATTGGGTATTTGTGTTTTGACTTGGGAATGAGTTTAAATAATTCTTAAAACCTTTTTATAATCGTCTCCTAATATTACCTAAAAACCCCCCACACTTATTTTGACTTTAAGACATGTCAATCTTAAATGTCATTTTAAAAATATTTGTCGGGGAGCAAGTCCTATATGCGGAGCAGTTCCCACATGATTTTTTTGAAAAAATAACTTCTGATACAATTGAATATGCATTGTGTACGCGATGCAGACCACATTTTGACCTATTGAGGAAAAAGTACGTGAGGCGGACCTGTTTGATCAAGGAACAAAAGTTGCTGCCTTGGGCAACTTGTAGGCCCGAAGTTGGGTTGTCGTCAATGACTCTTTGATTGGTCCTTGGGGACTTTTGATCTGACGTTTTCACCTCAAACACTCCTGAAAACATGTTAGGAACATAAAACATCAATTTGAACTCCAAAAAATGAATAAAACATACAAAAATACAGTAAGACGCATAAGCACATTTCAAGGGCTAACTTTCAAACTTCTCGAACGTTTGACCTCCAAGTAACTTCAAATAAAGTATGCATACTATAAATTAATTAGTTAACATAATTTAAACCTTTATAAACACATTTAAGACTCTAAGAACCTAAATTCATTTTGAGGGTCCATACAGGGGTGCCCCCTAGATGTGACACAACCACTTACGAAGTGGATAGAAGTTGAATAAGAAATTTCCACTAATTATCTATAAAAGGCCACTAACTTGGAAGCTAAATTTTACTAAATATTATCTATAAATTTCAAAGAACTAATCCATCTACTTCACAAAGGACGTGGTTTGTACTTAACCCATACACCACATACAAATGTTTGAAAATTGAAATAAAACAAAAGCTATATAAGTGTACCGGTGCTCGGAACATAAAGACTCACCAACATTGAAAAGATCTAAATGATCAACTATCCACGAAAGTATCATAAATATGTATTGCAACCTAAAGAGAAAAGTCAAATGTTGAAAGGAATGCTAAGGCCAAGAAAATTATGATGTGGGGGTTTGACATACACAAGTAAAAAAGTCCTGTTTTATATACTACTACAAATTAAATTCAGGATGCTCCTCTTTAAACTAACGATAAAGGAACATATCAGGTGAAGAAATCAAAAATTGATATGTTGAATAGACGCACGAACTCTTCAGTATGAAAATGATGAATCCGTTCAAAATGTGTATAAAAGGTTCTCTTCAATCACATATCATACCCATTTGCAAGTAGTAAAAACTACTCATTCTTTCATTTTTTTACACGAATCTTGGACAAGTAAAGTGGAAGTTATAGAAGAAGCTACATATATTCCAAGAATGGTTACTCAGAGTAACACCCCAATTATTTTTAAACCAAGAATCAAATAGTTCTTGGCATATATATAGATATTTTATTGTGCATAGGTGTTAATATAAATTTTCACGTGCAGTAAGTGTATGTATTGATGTAAAATAATGTCATTAAGGAACCTCTAGAACTAAATTTATCTTAAAGATTCTCTACTAATTACGTTTTTGTATAGGATAGTGCAAGGTTATTTTCGAACGAACATATTTGCTAAAATATGAGTAGTTATGTTTCTCGTTATCCTCCTATTTAAAGGTCTTTGAGTCTTCTTTCATATGTCGCCAACCTTTCATAAACATGAGATTGTAATAAAAAGATATGACCGTTTTATCAAAGATTTTCAAATCTGAAAATTTTTGTCCTAGGCACTACGAGTCAAATTACGACTCATACTTTTAAAGTATAAGATGTACAAGACCAGTGGAAAACTTCAGAGAATCCAAAAATTGACCAAGGAAACCCCAAGTTAGACCACGATTCATGGTACTATTGATTTGTAGTTTGGTCTCAACGATCATACTCAATGTTTAATCTACATTGCATCTAATATCCATCTCCTGACATCATGTTTTATTTTCTCAAGGGCAATAAATCATTTCTATCTCACCCTTTATATGGATTAACCTATCATGTAAAGAAAGAGTAATAAATTTAGAGAAACTATTTAACATATAATATATTCATCATTGAATGAAGATGAATGTTTACATAAAAAGGAACTTCATTGCATTAGTTTTGAACAAGTTCTAATGTGTTACTTTTATGAATTTAAATAGGAATATTTTCTTTATCTTTTGCATATTATTAACCAGCAAAATTCATTAGCACTTTCATTCCACTAAAATTGTCATGACCCAATGTACATCTTAGAGAAAAATGGCATACTAGGACCCCAAGAGGCCCAACACAAGACACTTGTCATGCAAAAACAAGATTATAAAATATTAAGAGACCTAAAACAACACTTCATAGCACAAAGAGTTTTGTCAAGATGAAGCGAGAGTTTACATAGTCTCGAAAACAATAAAGTACAAAAGGGTTGATCATGAGATAACTCGAACATCACTTACAAAGCTAAAATTTAAATATATAATGAAATAAAATATTTTCTACTTGGAACATGAGGGCTCAGCAATCATCCCTATCTAATATTTAAGTGATCCCTAACCACATATCTGTTAATCTGGAATGTAGCACCCTAAATTTCGGAGGTTGTAAAAAAGAGTGCGGTAGTAAATTATGTAAAAAGTATGATAGGAATGCATAAAGAATTAAAATAAAGCTAAAAGGGACCTTTTAGTACATGCAATGACCACGTTAAAACATATGACAAAAGAGTTAGAAAACATAATTCACAAAAACTTGGTTAGTACAAGGTCACATATTTAAAACATTTGTGAGATACTTCTTGAAGTAACCTTGATTTATTAGTGTGGGAGATTTACCTATTAACATAGAATTCGTTATCTACCTCACACGAAAAAAGAGGTATTCTCATTTGCCAAAATAAGAACCATGAAATTCTAGCTTATAGTTATCCACTAGCTAATGTAAAATTCGACAACATATGGTGGAAAATAGTTTATACGATATGTGTATTCACGACTTATCCACTCTGTGCTAAGAGTAACTCCCACATAAGATGCATCTTATCTTTAAGTGACATGGGTAATAACCTCTTATCTTTTTCATTAGAGGTTATATGCACTCTCCTCTTACAACATTATTAGAATAGCCCCTTAACTTTGATTCATGTTAGGTGCGAATATCTTTCAATCTTAGAATCTAGTATATGAGAGAATGTTTTATATGAGAATCCATGAGGACTCACCAAAAGAGACGAGAATGGTCAAATTCAAGCTTGAATAAAGGGAGGACCACCTCAAACACGATAGACTACACTTTTGAATAATTCTAGAAGAAACATGGGTTAATACAAAAATGAACTAAGTATAATAGTTATGCATAATTTTTTGAAAACATGTTAAAAAGGACATTTTAGTCGAAAAGAATGCACTACGCCTACTTAAAGATGAATCATGAATATTAGTGTGAAATAATAATATTCAACATATAGATTATCATATCATAATAAAAACATACCACAAATACACTTAAATTATCCTTGTGCAATGCATGTATAATATCTCATAATCCTACCCTCCCTATGGATAGCTTCTCGATAACAATAATTCATACTCATATTATTGATAATATTACCATAGTGAGATATTAATCCTAAAATACATAGACCATGTGAGCTTACCATGAAATCCAATGTGTATCCCACATCGAAAAGGGGTTGTCCTACTTCCTGAGGTAGAACCATACTATTAGCTTAGGTTGATCAACTAGCTAAATACCTATGAGGGAACATAGTATATAGGATAAGGGGATTGCTCCTAGAAAACCCAGCCACTAATATCGTGAGGGCTTCTATTCCAAGAAATATTTTTAACAAACCCGGACTCTACTAACGTGAGGGCTTCAATCTCACGTTATGAGTGATATCCATGTCTATATGATGTACATGAACTATAATGTACTTATTGTATCAATGTTCATGAAGTTTTACTAGAAAGACATGATGCATGATTTCTAACTAAATGTCCTCTTTAAATAATGTTTTTGCAAGATTCCCATACGCAGTACATTTTTGAACTAATACCATTCTACTTCATCTTTTTGCACTAATTGTAGGTGGTGAAGGAATGTCTTCTAAGTGAAGTGCTTGGATTCTTATTCCTAAGTTCAAGTGTCCTAATGGTTCAAGGACCTTCATGTCAAGATGTTAATAAAGTTCATGTAATAGTATAGATGTATTCCTTTATGTTGATTAAGGGTCGTCTTACTAACCTATTCTATTCAATTGAGTTATGGTATAAGGAAGAAAAATAGACTTCGTGTATAAACTATGTACTTATGATTTTATTAATGAAGTGATGTTCCAGCATTTGATATTCTATGAAAAATTTAAATTTTTTGCTATTTGTATGATTTTATCAATGAATGCTAAAAGGCTATTCCTTGACCTCCTGGAGGTCAACGATGCCGGTAATTTCTAGGGTTGTTTTCCGATCGTTACACACCATGTCATGGAGCAATTATGCAATAATTCTCAATGCGTTGTACAACATTTTCATCTCTATTTCATGAATTTAAATAGGCAATTCATACTAAATGCAGAACAATTATTTTATTACTAATCATGATTTTCATCAAGAGCATACACAAATAAGGAAATCAAGAAAAATCGTATATAACCGATATGACTCCCAAAACATTAAAACTCAAGAGGAACTACTTACATCAAGATTGATTAGGAGTAGAGGGAAAGAGATGAGGATATTAGGACTACATATCCGCCTCGGCCTCCCAAGAAGTACCCTCAACTAAAGTATTTCTCCATAAAACTATCACGAAAGCTACTTATTTATTTCTCAATCTTTTGAATTGTTGGTCAAGGATATCTACTGGAAACTCTTTGTAGTAAAGTCTTTCATCAACTCCTAACCCTTATAGAGGAATAAGGGACACCGGGTCCCTAATACACCGTAACACTCCAAAGGTCCAAGACCTAATATAGAGCCTCACATGATTTTTAAAAATATTTTACGCTCTTTTAAGGTCATAAAAATGTTTATAAGTTATTTGGGAAGTTTTAGAGACAAGACGTCAAGAAATGTCCATGACGTCTGGAGACTAGTCAAAGAGGTGCTAGTGTGTCTTAGCATGTTTTACAAGGTTTTAAAAGTCGGGATTAGGTGAAATTTAGACGGAAAGATTTAAACATGTATTAAAATATGTTTAGGATCAAAACGTCTCGGTGCGACTCCCCAAGGAAAACCTATGGGTCCATGAGGAGGACCCTTTCATTTTGACAAAAATCTATCAAACTACAGTAGCTACATACGCCTACAATCGACGGGGCATAGGTCAATCAACAGGGGCATCAATGTTGTCGATGCAAACTTAAAAATTTTGCCAAAAATTCCAAATTACATAGTGTCTAACCAAAATAATGGTAGTGCAGGACGTTGGGGTTCATGGATGTCGACTGATCGATAGTTTGTAGGTCGGGGTTTCGTAGGCCAGGATTGTTTTTCTATTATGTTTTTAATTGGTTAAATTAATAAATTAATTAGTTAGGAGTCTTATTAGGGGTTAAGTTTTGGTTAATTATATTATTTAAGAGAGTATATAAACTACCCTAATCCTAAACCCCATTCAACACCCCAATTCCCAAACACAAATTGGTCTTCCTTCTCTCTACTTTCTCTCTCCCAAAGAAGACTTCATTGAAAGGAAAGGTCTTACGGTTCTACGGAATAAATACTGCTACTTTTCACCACCAATATTAAAAAAAATCAAGGTATGGAAACCTCACGTTTGGGATTCCTTTCCCCAAAGGTTCCTTCCAGAATTGGGTTTTAAAAAGATGAATTCTCGTGGGTTTCTTCTGAATAGGAAATTGATCTTGTAATTGTATTGTTTATAATTTCTTTTGATAAATATTATTATATTATTCTGTATTGTTGTTCGATTATTGTAGTTCTTGATGAATTAACCTTGTTTGTGGAATAGATAATTAATTGACCCAAATTCCTTAACCCTAGGTTGTGAACTCATGTTGAATTTATTATTATTGATGTAATTGAGTTATTTCATGTGTTAATTACTATTGAATTATGTTATTATACCTATTAATGGATTAAATTTGATTGGTAGAGGGTAAGACCTGTAACGACCTGAGAGTACTCCCTTGAATTTAGGACGTTCTCGAATTGTCGCATGGCATACTTGACCTCTTGAAGGTGTAGTATAAAACCTTTGACATCATTCGTTGCATACATGTATGAAAAGTATTGTACAAACCATTTGACATATCAATATAGTAATACTTCAAAATATGCCTTTTATAGAAAAACATAATGAAAGACTAAGTCTTAAAATCTCTATCTTAGACATAAGAATATATTGGGGCACGACCCATACTTCAACATATAGAAAATAACTAAGTCTATTACAATACTTTCAATTAGTAAATGTAAACATCATGATGTACTAATATCTAGTGAGCACATACAAACTCTTGCTTAAATTAAATGCTAATCAAAGGTTCACTTCAAGACTCCTCTCAAATGCCACCAACACCTTTAGAGATAGATTAAATATATGGAATTAGTACATTGCATGTTCTAAGTATGACATAACTAATAAAAATCATGGCAAAAGGACATTTGTAAATCATTCTCTGTATGAGTAAAACTTTACATCACAATTACAAAAAATACATATAACTTTAAGAACACTTGGATACATAAACATGAGAACCTCCTACAAAAGGTGATTCTAAGGCTCACTTGAGTGAGTTGTGAAGAGACCACCCATACAATCCCTTCCACACACCAAAGACATCCTATAAATTCCCTAAGATAAGATTATTCTCTTTTTATTAATTAGACTCCCTACCTAGAATTAATCTAAGACTCAACTAAGTAAAACAAGAAGACCGCTCAAACACCCTCTCTAAGCCTACACAAGCAATCCTCAAAGCTACTCTTGATAAGTATATTTTCATCAACATACGTTCACTTAAGTCATTATGTTCATTTGACCTTTTAAGAGAGATTCATCACGCAAGGACTTTCACATAATGGTCTTGGAGAATACCTTGGGACTCACATACTAACATCATTAAAGTCTAGTCATGCAATGTCTAGATAGCGTCATATTGTAGTACCTAAACTTCCTAGGTCGTATCCAACACTAGCATGTATCTAGGATAATGAGAGTAGGCAATAACCGTTATAGAATGTACTAGCTAGGCTTGGAATCAAGAGTCTACCGTACTCCGATGGAGGGTGTTCTACCTTCCAAGGATAGAACTAGGACATATCCCATATAGGTACATGGTTAAGGAATATCGAGGGATTTATGAACTATAGTCTACTTCTCAAGTAGAGTCACATTGCACTCTAGTCTCCTTCTAAAGTAGATCAACAACCCATTACATATTCTCTCGGTTCAAGGCTTTGTTCTCATAGAGTAAGTTCAATCATCTAAAGGTATATGAGAATGTACCATATCTTTGTCCTAGAAACTCATAAAATCCCTACCAAGAATGGGTCCATAAGGGATGCCACTCAAGGTCTTATAAGGATAGCTCATTCTGAAGCTTCTTATTATTTATGAGGTTTCACGTATAACTCAGACTTAGAAGGGCACCATATTAGGTCTACCAATCCAAGACTTTCATTTAACATTCATTCATACACATACAAGACAAAGGTGCATAAGCCTACTAAGTTAAGATGTTCATTTCATATTCTTCATGCATCAAGTAAGGGAAATAGGTCTACCAAAACAAGACACACTTCATTATAATCTTATCATATATACCATAACATTTAAGAAGCACATAATGACAACTAAATATATTTGCTAGTCATCCGACTCACCTCTATAGAATCATCAACATAACCATCAGAAGACTCACATAACCAAGTAGGAAGAATCGTGCATCCACTCTAATACTACACACATAAGGTAATAGTAATTGTCAAACATGATCACCTAATGTTAATAGAAGAACGCATACTTTCACATCAATCACATGTAGATAGATGTGATCATACTTCACAGAAACTAGCTACACAATTTGTCATAATACATCAAGTAGTGCCGACAAGGCCATGATCATCCTTATACATAAAGTAACGCCAATAGGGCCACATCATTCACAACTAAAGCACATCGCACAGACACCATAAGCGGATCATACCAATCGCAACATAATTTAACACCTACATTACATAAAATAAAGAGAATTAGAAGTTATCACCAATCTATTCTCACAATCTCAATCCATATCAAATCATCTAATATAGTACAAAAAATGTCCTTACCCATGACCATGATAACCAATTCAATTCAATACTTGCAATAGACAATGAATCAATGATAGTTCAATATATATTTATAAAATTAGGGCATCATACTAACAATTCTAGCATTATTCTATCATAATGGAATAGCCCTAATTAATCTACACAATAATTCAATAGCATTAAGACATAATCAATTCACCCATAAAGTAGTCAAAACTAGAAGTGCATGATTTGCATGTGTTCATTAAGGTTTTAGGCTAAAATCATCAAATTTACATCAATTCAATCATAATACAATGTTTCAAAACCTTTAATGCAAGAACCCATGGATAGATTACAAAATTAAACCGTTCATATTTTTGATCATATTTGAAAATTAATGGAATTCACTTGTTTAATAAATATAATTCAAGGATGAATTACTATACCTTAATTGTGATGAAAATCACACAATATTGACAGCTAAAAATATGTATAATTTTTGTTCTTCCATGAATATTCAAAGATTCAACAATGGAGGTTTTGGAAGAAGAATGGAGATGTTTTGTTTTGTGTTGAGGGTTTAGATTTGATTGGTGATTTTAGGACCTTGCACTTATTAGAAATTTTATTCAACTACGATTTGACTTAAAAATGACGCGGCCAAATATGGGGAATTACTGTGTGTCGTAGAGGCATTTTCTAATCTTTTTTCATAAAATTTTTGAGACAGAATGGTTCGTGAAAACCCCGCATCACGATGTGCAGCCACCACCAAAATATGGTTGGCGCGACAGCTTGGCTGAGCCATGTTTGGTTCCTCTTTGGGGATCCTTAGGCTGGTCCCTAGGGCTTCGTTCGCAGACTTTTTACCCTTACATGTTAAGATACACGTAGGAACCATCTATACAAAATATCAACATCAAACAATCCCCCAAAACTCCACTATAAAACATTATGATACACTAGTTTAATTTCGACTAGTTTCCAAAAGTTTTGGACGTTCTTAGACGTTTGACCTCCAAACACTTTCAAACATTATATACTGCATATAATACCTATTATTAACCATTTAGGTATTTAAAACATCATGAAACACATGTTAGGATCTAGTTCAACCTCGCTCGTTATTAGGGGTGTTACAAGACCAATAATGATGGCTTATTGAAGAAGAATTTGTAAGATTATATTATCTTGAACCTTACTTCAGTTGTGATGCCTTTTACTTGGTGATGAAGTTCAAATGAAGCATCACTTGTGACTATATTGATAAGGTGTTGGTATGATGAAGTAATTGAAATGTCTTTAGTATGCCAAGGTGTGAGATTATGCTTATGATGAAATGATATAAGGTTGGTTATGAATTGTCTGTGTGTATTATTATTACATGATGATAATAATATTTATCTAACCTATAAGAGTTGTATTGAATGGTCATTCTCATGCAATTCTTAAAGATATAATGTTATGAATATACAAGGGGTTAGTCTCCTATTGCCTATACAAAGTTGTGATGATTAATAAAGGCATAAACACATTTCAAAAAGAAACTCTATCTTAGCACCGAGTGAAATAGTAGTAAGGACTGTCCTTTCCTAAGGTAGGAAGGTAGGTTCACTATATTACTCATGAGATTAGAGACTATAATTCAATATTCATAAATATGGTCCAAAGCATATATCCTAGTTCTTAAACTATGTTTCCCCAATAGGAATACTAGCTAGTGGATCCACCTAAAATTCTATGTTCATGCTTTGGTACTACCTTTGCAAGTAGTCTGCCTCCCTTTGGTGTAGTGTTTCATGACAGTGGATTCCACATTTAGCTCATGTGGTCTATGTCAGTTAATACAAGTGTTCCCAAAAGTAAAATGAAATAATAACGTGAACACTAACTAGGGTGACCTAAGAGGTTTGACGTATACTAGGTAGAGGTATGGGACTCCACGTATACATTACACTAGTTGTCCTTGTGGGAAGTCGTTGAAGGTTTTATTATGTTTTATAAAGTAATGGCTGTACATGTTTCTAACCTTATGCCATGTAGCTTCATTTATTAACATGCTATTGGTCTATATTACTATATATGATGACGATTACTCCTAATGCTAGGTTATGGGAGTCTAGACATTGCTTATGGTCTCTTTTTGTGTTTACTTAATTGAGTATGGTTATGGGGCTTTACTTGGTCATTGCACTTGTGGACTTGATTATAGCTTGTGAGTGAGAGTCTTGTATATGTTGTAATGTAATGAATTGTTATATATGCTATGTTGTTATAACATGATGTTAGAGATGTATTGATTATGTACTGAAATGTGCTATTATACAGGTTGACTTGATTATACTTGATAATGTTGATCTTTTGTTGTATATGATGTTGTCTTAAGGAATATGTTATTATTGGCTTATATGTGTTCTCGATTGTGCATAAGGCTTTTCGAAGTAACATAGCATAGTTTTGAACATATGTCATTTTAGAATGATTTCAAATGTTTTATGTGCATGCTTCCATACATAGTACAAGTGGTGTACCAACACATTTTTCTATGTTTCTACAATTATGTAGGTTCAGGGCATTGGGATTATAGAAGGGCAATTGAGATAAATTAGATTCTCATTCTCCAAGTTCGGTAGGTCCTGATCTTCAGAGGGTGATACCATTATCTAGCAATTGTATATTGTTTAGTCTTAAAGACATTTAGTTGATTCTCTTTTCATTTGAAGACAATTGTTGGATATGGCTATATGTGGCTTTTATTGAAGTATAATAAGGCTTACGCCCGAACGTTGTATTAAAATTTAGATTGTTTATATGTGAGACTTATCCTATACTTCATATGATATTTTATTATTATTCTATGTAGGTGATAAAAAAGTAGAAGCCTATGTTTTACTTCTTATGAGAGGAGTCTATGTTAACTCCCTATGTGTATTATGCTTATACGAGAGGCCTATGTAAACATTAATGTAGAAGTACATGAAAAGTTTTCAATTTTGGACAATTTAACCTATGATATGTGATGACAAATGCTAAGAGGTTAGTCTTACTCCTCTTTGAGGAGGACGACACCAGTTAATTCTAGGAGGGTTTCCCCAGATGTGACAATCCTTGTACCAAAGCGTGAGGTTGAATATCCTTAGGATCGATGTCTCACTAAACAACGTCTATGTAGATTCATATTCATAATTGTGAAGTGTGCCACACTTATGAATGAGAGACTATATGATGCTTAGAAAATTCTAACTTTCTTACAATCCTATGTAATGCCTATAGAGTCTACTTTATGTGTTACTTTCACCTAAGCCATTTATTGTAGTTATAGGTATGAGCACATGAAGAGTAGCTGCAAATGGTCTGAGGAAGGGATTTCTAATGCGAGGGATCATGACAACCAAGCTCTTCGATAGGATAATCGAGTCCTTCCACCTGAAGAAGTTGCTATAGCTGATCAAGTTCCGGTTGTTCCTCCACCGATGTTCGATGGAGATATAAGTGATGATTTTCTCAAGTTGGACCAATCGATGCCTTCGCAAGCTAATATCATCACTTCTCTAGTTCAAGCAATGACGACAAAAGTGAATAGAGAAGTTTGACCCCGTAAGTCTCCACATCCTAGAACTATGGCATCTATTTTAAGAGACTTTAATTGGATGAATCCATGTATGTTCTATAGGTCAAGATAAAGATGAATACTCTCTAGATATCCTAGATGAAGTCTAATAATATCATATTTGCTATGGGTGTGAGTACGTGAAAAGACCGAACCGCCTATCAACTCAAAGATGTGGTGCAAATTGGTACACCTAATGGATACATAATAGGGTCCTAAGAATTCATCAGGTGACATGGGAGATCCTTAACAAAGCTTTCCTTGATCGGTTATTTCCTAGAGAGTTGAGGGAAGCCAAGGTTGAAGAAACCATAAACCTTCATCAAGAAGGTATGCATGTACCTGACTACTCCTTGAAATTTACTAAGTTTATCAAGTATGTTACATCCTTGTCACACTCAAATTCTGGAATCAGAATGCAATCGGCGTCGTTGACCTCTCAGAGGTAGTAGACAAACCTCTTCTTAGCATTCATCACGTTCATATAGTTAAAATTGCGGAAAATTTAAAACATTTAAGCATTAATGAAGTTTACATATATTTCATATAATCTTTCATGAATTCATATACTATGAGCTCAACTAAACAAGCATCTACAATGGATTACATAATTAAAAAGGGAGACTCATTATATATCATAATAAGTTTGCAAAACGGCCTTAATACTAAAATATCAAAATTAAAACATAGAAAAGAAACTCTAGGGACAACATCCTCTAGCTATGTTTAAGTACTAGGCTATGAAGATAGAAGTAGCATCCTCGAACTAGAGAGCAACTATTAAATGGTCTGGAGATCCCTGAGTCCAAACCGCTGCAATAAGTCTTCAATCTGCTCTCTAGCATGCACCTATAAAAAATATAAATGTATAGGGTTATTACACACTTGTAATAATTATGGGTATATTCACGCATAAACTTAACGTTATGCATGATCAAGGTAAGCTCTTCCTATACAACATGCCATTTCTAGAAAGGGAAGTCACTAGACTTTCCTAATTTGTTAGTTGTGAATTGTGGTATTAATATGATGTATTTTAATGCATTCAAACCACACAACTAATTTTCTATGTAATCAAAACACATTAGACTCATCAACATAATTTTAGGACAACTCAATCGATGATTTAAATATTTGATCCCCTTGAACTCGAGAGCCCTCCCTTTTGTAGTTAGTGTATGTTTCAGTGTTTTTATTCTTCTGTTGTCTATTTCAATGATTCCTTTGATCGAATGTTTTACTTACAAGTGCAATGATTAATTGTAGTCCCATACTTTCTATGAGTCAAGTGGGTAACCCAAGGACTAAGGGAATGATTTCACTGTCCTTACAACAAGTCATTCATTTCATTCAATATTCGATGGGCAGGAACACTTTGTAAGCCAGTCTCTATTAGCCTTTCCACTTATTTAATCATTTTCATATTGTGGAAGTGATGAATCATTGATTAGATATTAAATTTTACTCATTTTTATTGGCTTAATATAAAGAGTCATTATAACCCAATTTTGTTTGTCTTTGCCTTTTATTTGCTAAAAATTTCATTGGTATCAACACTAACGATTGATATTGATAATCTCATACTTTCATATATCACCTTGAACATATGTTCCTACTTCTTTCTTTCATGATTTCATAGATAAATCTTTAGAATTAAGATCATGCGAGCTAACATGAAATCAAGTGTCTTCTCCACACCGTAAAGAGGTGATTCACCGATCAAAATTAATCTAGATCATGTGAGCTAACATGAAATCCAGTGTCTGCCCCACACCAAAAGGGGTGATTCTCCGGCTAAGGTGAATCCATATAAAGTGTTAACCCAACACCGAAAGGGATACCTCACGGCTATAGTGAACCAAGAACATTCTTTTGAGCATTAACCGACATAGATCGTGTGAGCTAAACGTGAAATCCAATGCTTCCCCACACCAAAAAAGATGGTATCACTGGCCAAGGTTATATTGAAACTTACCTAGCTTTCTTAGGTGGAAACCACAAGCTAGTTCTTATGTAGGCTAGATATAGTTCGAAGACTAGGATACATGGAGACTACTTATCGAACTCCGTGGTAGCCTCATCTTATGATACATACACGTGCAAGAACAATATCATAACTAGTCTATCGTTGCTTTGCTCATTTTATTTATCATCTTATATCTTAGATTTGACTCAAACATTATGAAAGCTTGCTTCTAGACTGAGGTTTACTTACTCTATTGATAACTTGTAATCCCTTTGTTTTCATTTATAAAATATGAATTATCCTTATGTAACATCTTTGGTGTTAATGAGACTTGTATGACACATTCTAACACCCTTTTTCTTTAGTATCTTAACATGGTATCTTAGGTTTAAGTGAGGCTTTTTTCACTTCCTTTAACACCTCATTCTTGTAACTTTATTAACTTAGACATATTTAATTATTATAATACTAACTTTACATATTTACTTTAATTTGGTAGTTTCATATCATCGTGTATGGACAATGAGAACCTCATTCAATGAGTTACATATGTTTGTAGTTCATTGGTTTACGGAATGTTGGGACTTGTCCCAATGATTGTAATGCACTTGGATACGGGTTCATTGAATTACCTTAGATGTGCTTATTTAATTTCAATACATAGGCTATATATGATTTGAATAAAATTACGATTGGCCTAAACAAATTGGAAAATATTTCATAATCATCTTTATTGGCATAAGCCAAATTTACATTCGTTCATGTTTAGTTTTGTACGTAATAACAATTAGCCAATTTTTTAATTATTTAAAGATAAAATTATAGAAAATTTCATTCAATTTATTGGCCAATGTATTGATAGTCATTATGTTGGCATAAGTCAAACATTCACTCAAATATGATTTCATTGAGATCTTTTTAGCCAACCTTATAACATAGTTCAAACATCACATTAGTAGCCATTTTGGAAAGCCTCATATGAAACCTTTAATGAAATAACATTTTCATCAAATAGCATTTAACAGTAGGTATACATATCTCGACTGTAACATCTCAAGACTAGCATTTTCAGACACAAGATGATGCAACATCGTTGTTTATATCACGTAATGAGCACCTAAAATCATACATGTACAAAATACAGGCTCATTCGACATTTAAAAATCAAGAACCCTACTCATTAAGATCAACCAAAACAACTTACCAACAACATGATAAAGACTACATCTATAAATTCATTAGAATAAAAAACGAGGATACTAGGGAAGAAGGACGTTAAAAAAGAACCTTGGGAAACAACCCTAGATTCGAGATTTCATAGATTCAAGACGATGGAAAATAATAATGGAGAAATAATTCCTAGAAATAAACCCGTACTTTTTAAATTACTTAATCTACGAAGACAGCCTTGAACGGAACCTTGAAGAACACCTTGAATTGACCCTAGAGAGTCGATGAACATTCTTCCTTTTTACCTACTGTTTTAGCGTCTTGTTTTCCAAGTGTTTGATCTTGTGTTTTTAGGTTTAGGAACTGATCTTGAATCATTCAACTTAGTCTAGTTATGTAAATTTATTACTAAAAAGCACCTCCTACATTGACTCGAACTAGGAAAAAACAACACTTAGTAAAATCTGAAATACTTCCTAAGAATTTTGCTTTGACCCTTTAAATTAATTAATGAAATGTCTAATTTTATTAAGTAAGGGACCTAGGCTAATTAATGCAGTAACCTTATGTCATTAGAACCGTAACTAACCCTTTTTGACCATTCTAGGTTAAGTACTAGGATTATTCTTGAGTTATACTAGGTTAGTGTAAGAATTTCGGTTTAACCCTTTTAATATAATAAATTAACTTTATAATTTAATTAATAATGTGACCTAGAGTAATTACTAAACTATCCTCAAGTCTTTATGTCCATAAGTAACCCTTTGGACCATCCTATGTTATAAACTAGGTTGTCTCTTTAACTAGTTACTAGGTTAATGTCACCCAATTAAGTCTTAGGTTGTCGGGTGTACTAGATAATTTATTTTTGTTTGTCCTAGGTTAGTTAGTTATTTAGGTCTGTAGGTTAGAGTTTAGAATTATTTAGAGATCTAGACCGCACATGGGTGAACCCATGTGCACGCCTTCCCCTTTACCACCTAACAAAATTCGGTTAGAGTAGTCCACTTCTTGGACGTTTCTCCTCATGTGCTTGCACATGACCTTGCACATGGGTTAATTGTAATTTACTTACTAACTATTCTTTATGGTTCATTTGGAATGTTTACTTATTGTCCCAAGTATCCTCACTATGTCTTTAGGTACTGCTTAATTTACATGCCCATTTTAGTTTGTCATGTGTTATGGGGCCTAGGCTTGACACATGGATGCCTAGCACCTATTTTGCATATCAAAAGTTATTGTATTTTATCTTAGGTTCTTTATTGCAGGTAAATATCTTAAACAAGATCATTAATACTTAGGAAAATTGGCTAATACCCTTTAAGCCAATATTTCCTAATATGCCCAATATTTTGTTTATTTGGATATTAGCCAATTTTCTACGCTATGCCCAATATTTCTCAATATTGGGCATTGGAATGCCTATATATCCCTAATACACATTCTTAAAGAGCTATTGGACTCTTAACTAGACATATAATTTTCTGGAATGTTACATTATAGCCCTTTTAAGAACATTCGTCCCAGAATGACACTACAAATCATTTTTAAAATAAAGAGGGTGATTTTGAAAAACACTTTAACATGATTGAAACTTGTCTCTTTGTGAATTTTGGTTCACACTTACTCTTGTTAATGCATAATACTCAAGCTTATCGGAAGCTTCATATTTGAGATTAAGGAACTTTTTTTTATTAATCAGACTTAATTCAATGCACATCACAACTCATGCAACATAAAAATCATGTCTACGCTACATAAAAACAGAAACATGAATGCAATCATGAACTTATTTTAACTCATATAGTGCAAGTATAACACAAGATTATGGACTTAATACATCAAACTGACTAATGCACTAATAACTCAGAGTTTCTTAAACAAAAACCAGACTTAGGAAGTGTATATCTAACCTCAAGGACTGAACAACTGAGGGTATCAATATATCTTACCGGCCTCGGACTCCCATGTCGCTCCCCCAAAAAGGTTGTTCCTACTTAACACCTTAACGGTGGCAAACTCCTTGTTCCTCAATCGTTTCACATGGCGATCTAAAATTTCAATGGAAATGTATTCGTAAGAAAGGTTCTGGTCGGATCCTAACCCCTAAGATAACATCTTGTTGGTTTTAAGATTGGAAACTATTTGGCTTGCTGGATTTGAACCACACTCTTCACATTCAAGCTCTAACTCATTGGGAAACTTAAAACATACTACCGTTTTTCGACATTTTATGGTATCATAACACTTATGGAGACAATCCATACCAAAAATTACATCAAGGTCAAGCATGGTAATTCAATTAGGTCAGCACAGGTGACTCTATCAAGAATAGATATTGGAAAATCTCTATATATTTTTTCAGCTATAACGTTGTCTCCTCTGGCAAAGATCAAAACTTGAGCCTTGCCTTAGACCACTCTGCCATCCTTACCTATATCTTGTACCATACGTGAGACACATCCTTGAGCAGGTAAGCATCAAAATCAGCCTTCTCCTCTTCATTAACATCCATAGCAGGCATTAGAACCTATGATGCACTCACCTCCATGCAAATAGCCACACTTACCTCACACTCCAGCTGCTATGGCTTGAGGAGGAGCTTCGTTTCCCCCAACAAGTGCTTCTCCAACTCTGCTGCCTGCGTTTTTTCTTGTGTTCACGCACACAAAAAAATACAATTAGATCCTAGAATGACACAAAATTTCAAAGCTCAGAGAGTACGATAAAGAGTAGAATAAGAGAGGTTTCTTATCATCACTTAGTCTCTAAGTCATGATTAGGGCGCGCTTCACAACCATGAGTTAGAAACTACGTAATGTGGTTTCTTTGAGCCTTATTTCCTAGATAATTTAACCTCATGCTTTGATACCATGTTTTTTACACCCGAATTTTTGAATCCAAATGCAACCAACATCGTTGACCTTGTAGAGGTCGCAGACAAGCTTCTTCTTTGCATTCATCACATTCGTATAGTTAAATTTGTTAAAAATATAAAACTTCTAAACATTAATGAAGTGTACATATACCTGATATATTTTTTCATGAATTCATATACTATAATCTCATCTAAACAACCATGTACAATGGATTACACAACTTAAAAGGGAGAATCAATATATATCATAATAACTTTGCCAAAATGTCCTTACTACAAAAACTTCAAATTGAAAACACATCAAAGAAACTCTAGGGACAACATCCTCTAGCAATGCCTAAATACTAGTCTATGAAGATAGAAGTAGCATCCTCGAACTAGAGAACACCTACCAAATGGTCTTGAGATCGCTGAGTCCAAAACGCTACAATGAGTCTTCAATCTGCTCTCTGACCTGCACCTATAAAAAAATTAATTGTATAGGGTTAGTACACACTTGTAATAAGTATGGGTATATGCACACATATACATAAGTCCATGCGTGATGAACGAATTCTCTTCCTATACAACATGTCTTTTCTCGAAAGTGAAGTCACTAGACTTTCCTAATTTGTAAGTCTTGAATTGTGGCATGAATATGATGTATTTTAACACATTCAAAGTACACAACTCATTATCTATGTGATCACAAGACATTAGACCTGTCACCATAATTTTAGGTCAGCTAGAGTGAAGATTTGAAAACTTTATCCCCTAGAACCCGAGTCCTTTTGTACTTAGTTTATTTTTGAGTCTTATTCTTCTTCTTCTTCTGTATCAACACTGACGATTGATATTCATAAGCTCTTACTTTTATAGTTCACTTTGAGCATACGTTCCTTCTTCTTTCTTTCTTTCTTTCTTAGAGACATATTTAGGATTAACATCATGCAAGCAAACAAAAAATCTAGTGTCTTTCCCAACCTAAAAAAGGTGATTGATCGATCAAAATGAACCTAGATCATGTGAGCTAACATGAAAAAATTTTTGTCTTCCCCACACCGAAAAGGGATGATTCGCTTGCTAAGGTGAATCCATGTCAAGTGTTTACCCCACAACAAAAGGGGTGGATCACGACTATAGTGAACCAACACCATTATTTTTAGCATTAACCGACATAGTTCATGTGAGCTAAACATGAAATCTTGTTTCTTCTACAAATCAAAAGAGGTGATCTCACTAACCAAGGTGAGATTGAAACATACCTAGCTTGCGTTGGTTGAAACCACAGGCTAGTTCCCATGTTTGCTAGACATAGTTTGAATATTAGGTGACATATGGATACTACTTATCAACCTTGGTGGTAGCCTCATCTAATAAGACTTATACGTGAAAGCACAATCTCATAGATAGTCTATCGGTGCTTTACTCACTTTATTTATCTTCATATCTTTTAGAGTTGACTCAAACATTATGGAAGCTTGCTTGTAGATTGAGGTTCACTTACTCTATTGATGACTTGTAATTCCTTTCTTTATATTGATTAAATGTGAATTATCCTTCCATAACATCTTTGGTGCTAATGAGACTCTTTCACACATTCTAACACAGTTTTTCGTAAGTATCTTAACATGGTTTCTTAGGTGTAAGTGAGGCTTGTATCACTTCCTTTAATACTCCCTTTACCTTAATTACTTTCATTTAGTATCTTTATGTTATCGTGTAAGGACGATGAGAACTTCATTCAATGTTACATATGTTCGTAGTTCATTTGTTTAGGGCATGTAAGGACTTGTCCCAATAATTGGCATGCCCTTAAATATGGATTCATTGAATTACCTTAGATTTGATTATTTTATCATTTCAATACATTGTCTATATACGATTGGCATAAAATTAGTATTGGCCTATTCATATTGGAAAAAATTTCATAATCATCTTTCTTGTCCTAAGCCAAATTTACATTCGTTCATGCTTAGTTTTGTATGTATTAAACATTAGACAATATTTTAAGTATTTAAATATAACATTATATCCAATTTCATTCAACTTATTTTACAATGTATTGTTAGCCATTTTATTGGCACAAGCCAAACATTCACTCAAATATGATTTCATGGTGATCTTTTTAGCCAGCCTTATAAAATAGTTCAAACATCACATTAGTAGCCATTTCGGAAACCTTCATATGTACAGTTTAATGAACATAAAATTTTCATTAAATTGCATTCTATATTAGGTATACACATCACGGCCGTAACATCTCAAAAATAGCATTTTCGTACACAAGATGATGCAACATCGTTCTTTATATAATGTAAAGAGCACATAAAATCATACATTTACAAAATAAAGGTTCATTCGACATTTAAAAATCATAACACTGCATATTTAGATTAACCAACACCACATACCAACAACATTATCAAGACTACGTCTATATATTCATTAGAATAAAAAATGAGGATACTAGGGAAAAATGATATTCAACAAGAACCTTGGGAAAGAACCCTAGTTTCAAGATTTCATATATTCAAGACTATGGAAAAAATTATTCGAGAAATAATTACATAAGATAAACCCATACTTAGTTAGAAATTAAACTACAAAGACCACCATGAATGCAACCTTGAAGAACACTTTGAAATCGCCCTAGAGAGTCGATGAACTTTTTGACCTTTTGCTTACTGTTTTAGTCTCGTGTTTTCTAAGTGTTTGAAGGTTATATGTTAGGTTTAGGAAATAATATTGGCTCATTAAACATAGTATAATTTAGTAAATTAAATAAATAAATAAATAAATTAATGGAAAGCCCCTCCTACATTGACTAGACCTAGGAAAACACAACACTTAGTCAAATCTGTATTTTTCCTAAGGATTTAATTTTGACCCTTCAAATATATTAATTAAATGGCTAGTATAATTAATTAAGGGACCTAGGGTAATTTCTAAAGTATCTAAAGTCATTGGAACAATAACTAACCCTTTTGGACCATCATAGGTTAAGTACTAAGATGTTTCTTGAGTTATACTAGGTCAACTTATGATTTTCAGTTTGATCCCTTTAATTTATTTAATTAACTTGATAATTTAATTAATCAGGTGAGCTAGGGTAATTACTACATTACCCAAAGTCGTTAGGTCCATAAATAACCCTTGGACAATCCTAGGTTAGGTACTAGGTTGTCTCTTTAACTAGTTACTAGGTTAGTGACACCCAATTAAGTCTTAGGTTGTCGAGTGCACTAGATAATTTATTTTTGTTTTTGGTTAGTTACTTAGGTAAGTAGGTTAGAGTCTAGAATTAGTTGCTGAGCAAGGCCCCAGATGGGTTAACCCATGTGCACTAGGTTAGAGTCTAGAATTAGTTGCAGAGCAAGCCCCCAGATGGGTGAACACATGTGCACGCCTGCCCTCTACCCATCTAACCAAATTCAGTTAGGTTGGTCCCCTCCTTGGCCGTTTCTCCCCATGTGCTTGCACATGGGTTACTTGTACTTTCCTAACAAAATATTATCGATGGGTCATTTGTAATGTTTAATTATTTTCCCAAGGATCCTCACTATGTCTTTGGGCACTACTTAATCTACATGCCTATTTTAATTGGTCATGTGCTATGGTGCCTAGGCTTGACACATGGATGCCTAGCACCTACTTTGTGCATCGAAAGTTATTGTATTTTAGCTTATGTTATTCATTGCAGGTACATCTCTTAAACAATATCATTAATATTTAGAAAAATCGGCTAACTCCTTTTAAGCCAATATATCCTAATATGCCAAATTTTTTTTATTTGGGTATTTTATAGAAATTTGCTGATACCCCTTAGCCAATTTTCTATGCTATGATAAATATTTCTGAATATTGGGCATTGGAATGCCTATATATCCTCAATACGCATTCTTAATGACCTATTGGGATTTTCTAGACATGTAATTTTCTGGAATGTTAAATTATCCCACCTAGGAACATTCGTCCCCGAATTACACTATACATCATTTTTAAAATAAAGAGGGTGATTTATGAAAACACTTTAACATGCTTGAAACTTAACTCTTTGTGAAATTTTCATTCACACTTACTATTGTTGATGCATATTACTTAAGCTTATCGGAAGATTCATATTTGAGATTAAGGAACTTCCTTCTCCATCACACTTAAGTTAATGCACATCACAACTTATGAAACAAGAAAATAATGTCTACGCTACTTAAAAACAGTAACATGAATGCAAGCATGAACTTGTTTTAACTCATATAGTGCAAGTATAATACACACTATTATGGACTTAATACATCAAACAAGCTAATGCACAAATAACATAGTTTCTTATAGAAAAACAAGACTTAGGTAGAGTATATCTATCCGCACACTCCAGCAGCTAGGGCTTGTGGAGGATCTTGGTTTCCCCCAACAACTGCTTCTCCGACTCTGCTGCCTGCGTTATTTCTCGTGTTCACGTACACACAAGAAAAAAATTAGATCCTAGAATCACACAAACTGTCAATGCTCTAGACAACACGATAAAGAGTATAATAAGGGAGGTTTTTAATCATCACTTAGTTTCAAAGTCATTATTGTGGCGCGCTTCACAACCATAAGTTAGAATTTACTTAATGTGGTTATTTTGAAGCTTAGTTCATAGGAAATTTAACCTCATGCTCTGATATTAAGTTTGTCACACCTAGATTTTGGAATCCAAATGCAACCAGCGCCGTCGCAGACAAGCTTCTTTGCATTCAACACATTCATATAGTTAAATTTGCGGAAAATATAAACCTATTAACCATTAATGAAGTGTACATATTTCATATATTTTTTCATGAATTCAAATACTATAAATACAACTAAACAACCATATACAATGGATTACACAATTCAAAAGGGAGAACCAATATATATCATAATAACTTTGCCAAAACTGCCTTAATACAAAAATATCAAAGTGAAAACATCTCAATGAAATGCTAGGGATAACATCCTCTAGCTATGTCTAATTACTAGATTATGACAATAGAAGTAGCATCCTCAAACTAGCGAGGACCTACCAAATGGTCTGTAGATCATTGAGTCAAAATTGATACAATGAGTCTTCAATCTTCTCTCTGGCCTGCACCTATAAAATTAATTGTATAGGGTTAGTACATACTTTTAGTAAGTATGAGTGTATGCACACATACACATAGTGTTATGTATGATCAAGGAAAGCTTTTCCTATACAACATATAATTTTTTGAAAGTGAAGTCACTTAACTTTCCTAATTCATTAGTTGTGAATTGTGGTATAAATATGATGTATTTTAACACATTCAACGCACACAACTGATTTCTATGTGATCAAAAGACATTGGACTCATCAACATTATTTTAGGACAATTGGAGCGAAGATTTGAAAATTTGATCCCCTTGAACACGAGAGCTCTCCCTTTTGTACTTAGTTAATTTTTCAGTCTTATTCTTCTTGTTATTGTGTAGTTCAATGATTCCTTTGATCCTATGTTTTACTTACAATTTCAATAATTCATTTTAGTTTCATGTTGTCTATGCATAGTTCAAAGATTAGGAGACATGTGGAGACTAATTATAAACCTAGGTGGTAGCCTCATCTCATGAGACTTATATCTGCAAGCACAAGCTCATAGTTAGTGTATCGGTGCTTTGCTCACTGTATTTATCTTCTTATCTTGTAGAGTTGACTCAAACATTATTGAAGCTTGATTCTAGATTGAGGTTTAATTAATGTATTGATGTTTTGTTATCCCTTTATTTGTATTTATATAATGTGAATTATTCTTACATAACATCTTTTGTGCTAATGATACTCTTTCACACATTCTAACACCTTTTTTTGTAAGTATCTTAACACGGTATCTTAGGTGTAAGTGAGGCTTGTATCACTTCCCTTAACACGTCATTCTAGTCACTTTATTAACTTAGACATATTTAATTATATTAAGACTCACTTTACTTGCTTACATTCATTTGCTAGCTTTATATCATCGTGTATGGACGATGAGAACTTCATTCAATGTTTCATATGTTCGTAGTTCATTTGTTTAGGGGAATTTTGGACTTGTCCCAATAATTGGCATGCCCTTGGATATGGATTTATTTAATTACCTTAGATGTTTTTATTTTATCATTTCAATAAATTGGCTATATATGATTGGAATAAAATTAGTATAGGCCTAAAAAAATTGGAAAAGATTTCATAATAATCTTTGTTGGCATAAGCCAAATTTACATTCTTTCATGCTTAGTTTGGTATATATTAACCATTAAACAATATTTTCGTTATTTAAAGATAAAATTATAGCTAATTTCGTTTAATTTATTGGACAGTGTCTTGTTAGCCATTTATAGTCATAAGCCAAACATTCGCTAAAATATGATTTCATCGAGATCTTTTTAGCAAACCTTTTAACATTAGTAGCCATTTAGTACATCCTCATATGAATAATTTACTGAACATAACATTTTGATCAAATCGCATTCAATATTAGGTATACACATCACGACTATAACATCTCAATACTAACATTTTTTGACACAAGATGATGCAATATTGTGCTTAATATCACGTATGGAGCACATAAAATGATACATGTATAAAAATAGGTTATTTAAACATTTAAAAATCAAGAACCCTACATACTTAGATCAACCAGCAACACATACCAACAACATAATCAATACTACGATTATATTATCATTAGAATCGAAAACGAGGATACTGGGGAAGAAGGACTTTCAACAAGGACCTTTGGAAACAATCCTAGTTTGAAGATTTCATAGATTCAAGACTATGGAAAATAATCTTGGAGAATTAATTCCAGGAGAGAAACTTATACCTTATATAGAACTTAATCTACGAAGACCACCTTGAAAAAAACCTTGAAGAACACCTTGAATTTTTTCCTATAGAATTGATGAACTTTCTGCCTTTTTGCTTACTGTTTTAATCTTGTGTTTTCTATGTTTTTGATCGTGAGATTTTAGGTTTGGGAAATGATCTTGAATCATTCAACTTTGGCAAATTTAGTCAATTAAATAAATACATTAATTAATTACTAAAAAGCCCCTCCTAGATTGACTAGAACTAGGAAACACAACAATTAGTCAGTTATGATTTTTTCCTAAGGACATCGGTTTGACCCTTTAAATAAATCAATTGAATGGATAATTTCATTAATTAAGGTACATAGGGTAATAACTAAAGTACCATAAGCCATTGGAACCATAACTAACCCTTTCGGACCATCCTAGGTTAAGTACTAGGATGTTTGTTGAGTTATACTAAGTCAGTTTAAGAATTTCTATTTGATCCCTTTAATTTTTTTAATAAACTATATAATTTAATTAATCAGGTGTTCTAGGTTAATTACTAAATAACCCCAAAGTTTTTAGGTCCACAAATAACCCTTGGACCATCCTAGGTTAGGTACTAGGCTGTCTCTTTAACTAGTTACTAGGTTAGTAACACCCATTTAAGTCTTAGGTTGTCGGGTGTACTAGATAATTTATTTTTATTTGTCCTAGGTAGGTTAGTTTGTTAGGTAAGTATGTTAGAGTCTAGAATTAGTTATAGTCGTAGGCCCCACATTGGGGAACTATTGTGCACGCCTGCCCCCTACCTACCTAACAAAATTGAGTTAGGTTGTCCCCTCCTTGGCCGTTTCTCCCCATGTTCTTGCACATGGGTTACTTGTACTTTACTAACAATATATAACTGATGGTTCATTTGGAATGTTTAATTATTGTCCCAAGGATCCTCACTATGTTTTTGGGCACAACTTAATCTACATGCTTATTTAATTGGTCATGTGCTATGGTGCCTAGACTTGACACATGAATGCCTAGCACCTATTTTGTATATCGAAGGTTATTGTTTTTTATCTTAAGGTATTCATTGCAGGTACATCTCTTAAAAAAAGCTAATTAATTCATAGAAAAATTGGCCAACACTCTTTGTGCCAATAATATGCCCAATATTTTGTTTACTTGGGTATTATATAGAAATTTACTAATACCCCTTAGCGAATTTTCTATGCAATGATCAATATTTCTAAATATTGGGAATTGTAATGCCTATATATCCCCAATATACATTCTTAGAGACCTATTAGGCTTTTCACTAGACATGTAATTTTTTTGAATGTTACATTATCCCCCCCCTTAGGAACATTCATCCCCGATTGACACTACACATCATTTTTAAAATAAAGAGGGTGATTTTCCAAAACACTTTAACATGTTTGAAAGTTAACTCTTTGTGAAATTTTTATACACACTTTCTATGGATGATGCATATTACTCAAGCTTATGGGAAGCTTCATATTTGAGATTGAGAAACTTCCTTGTCAATCACACTTAACTTAATGCACATCACAACTCGTGTGACATAAAATCATGTCTACGCTACATAAAAACAGCAACATGAACTTATTTTAACTTATATATTGCAAGTATAAGACACACGATTATGGACATAGTACGTCAAACCGGCTAATGCACAAATAACTCAGTGTTTCTTAAACAAAAACCGGACTTAGGAAGAGTATATCTAACCTCAAGCACTGAACAAGTGAGGGTAACGAGATCTCATATCGTCCTCGACCTCCCATGTTGCTCCCCCAACTAGGTGGTTCCTCCATAACACCTTAACGCTGGCAAACTCCTTGTTCCTCAATCGTTTCTCTTGGAGAAGTAAAAATTCAACGAAAACCTCTTCGTAAGAAAGGTTCTCATCGGATCATAACTCCTTAGATAATATCTTGTTTGTTTAAAGATTGGAAACTATTTGGCTTGCTGGATTTGTACCGCTCCCTTCCCGTTGCAGCTCTAACTCATTTGGAAACTGAACCTTAGTACCCCATTTCAATAGTCTGTGGTAGAATAAAACTTATGGAGCCAATCCTACAAATTATTATATCAAATTTAAGCATGGTCAATTGAATAAGGTCAGCCTGGTTACTCTATCAAGAATAGTTATTGGACAATCTCTATATACTATTTTAGTTCTAATGTTGTCTCCTCTTGCAAAGACCAGAACTTGAGTCTGGCGCCTTAGTCCACTCAGCCATCCTGACCCATATCTTGTACCATAACTGACCATATCCTTGAACAGGTATGCAACCAACTAAGACTTCTCCTATTCATTAACACCCATAGAGGGCATTACAACCTACCATGCACACACCTCCTTTCAAACAATCACACTTACTGCACACTGCAGCAGCTGGGGCTGGAGGATGAACTTTGGTTCCCCCAACAACTTCTTCTTTAACTCTGCTGCCTGCATTTTTTCTTGTGTTCATGCACTCACAAGAAGGAAATTAGATCCTCGAATGACACAAAATGTCAAATCTCTAGACAACACGATAAAAAGTAGAATAAGGGAGGTTTCTTATAATCACTTAGTCTTGAAGTCATGATTGTGGCGCGCTTCACAATCATAAGTTCGAAACTACATTATGTGGTGTTTTTGAGCCTTAGTTCATAGGTAAATATAACCTCATGCTCTGATACCAAGTTTGTCACAACCGGATTTCCAAATGCAACCGGCGTCGTTGACCTCTCAGAAATCGCAGGCAAGCCTCTTTTTTGCATTCATCACATTCACATAGTCAAATTTGCCGAAAATATAAAAATTTAAACATTAATGAAGTGTAATTAGACTTTATATAATTTTTCATGAGTTCATATACTATAAGCTCAACTAAAAAACCATCTACAATGGATTACACAATTCAAAAGGGGTAATCAATATATATCATAATAACTTTGTCAAAATGGCTTTAATACAAAAACTTTAGAATGAAAACATCTCAAAGAAACACATAGGACAACATCCTCTATCTATGTCTAAATACTAGTCTATAATGATAGAAGTAGCATCCTAGGACTAGAGAGGACCTACCTAATGGTATGGAGATCGCTAAGTCCAAAACGTTATAATGAGTCTTCAATCTTCTCTCTAACCTGCACCTATAAAAAATAATTGTATAAGGTTAGTACACACTTGTAATAAGTATGGGCGTATGCACACATATACATAAGTCTATGCGTGATCAACGAAAGTTCTTCGTATACAACATGTCTTTTCTGGAAAGTGAAGTCACTAGACTTCGTAATTTATTAGTCCGGAATTTTGGTATGATTATGACGTATTTTAACACATTCAAAGCACATAACTCATTGTGATCACAAAAAACTAGACTGATCAACATAATTTTAGGACAACTGGAGCGAAGATTTGAAAATTTGACCCCCTTGAACCCGAGAGCTCTCCTTTTTGTACTTAGAGTTTATTTTCCAGTTTTATTCGTATTCTTTTTGTGTAGTTCAATAATTCCTTTGATCCTATGTTTTACATACAAGTGCACTGGTTCATTGTAGTCACATACCCTCATTGAATCGAGTAAGTAACTATAACGACCTGTTTAGTCGTTTTGAGCAGTAGAGTATTTCTGGTAATAATTGTTTGAGTTGATGGATCCCACGACGGACCGTCAAGGGTGTCTCGTTCCAAAACACTTAGAATTCTGAAATTTGGGTACTGAGATCGACTCTGTGAACTTCACGATGGAAGCAGCAGGACAGACCGTCGTAGGCACGACGGGCCATCACAGACTCTTCAAGGGATTGAGTCTCTGAACTTCGCGACGGAAGCAGCAGGACGGACTGATGCAGGCACGACGGGCCGTCAAAGGCTGCGTAACCCTGACTGGGTCGGATTTCTATTAAATATTTTAAGGGGTATTTTTGACTATTCCTGCTTATAATTATAAAGTTAGTCGGTATTAATAATTTAATTACTTGAGGCTTAAAGGAGATAACCTTGAATTAATTAGTGGGTTACTTTTGTCATCTTTTATACTTAATTATATGCTAATTAGGGTAAAATAATAATGGTTTGAATAAGAAAAATAGAAATAAAAGAGGGAAAGAGAGAAACGATTGAGAGAAGAGAGAAAACGAAGAGTAAAGCAAAGCTTTGGAAAAGTAGATTTCTTGATCACGAATTCTTCAGTAGAGGTAGGTTATGGTTTTTATGCTATTACATAGTAAACTCTTAATACCGAATGATATGTATTGGGTAGTATTGTAAACCCTTCTACATGCTTAATTGTGTTCTTGCATGATGTGATTATATAATTGTTATAAAATAAGCATGATGAGGATGTTGAATCTTAAATCTTAAAACCTCTTTGTTAATGATGATGCCTTGGTATAAAAGAAGGCTTGATGAACTAAAAGAATGAGGTTAATGGATCGGGTGTCACTAACCGACACGTAGTATTAGGGGATCGGGTGTCACGAACCGACACGTAATATTAGGGGATCGGGTTTCCGAACTGACACGTAGTATTAGGGGATCAGGTGTCACGAACCGACATATAGTGTTAGGGGATCGGGTTTCACAAACCAACACGTAGTATTAGGGGATTGGGTGTCACGAACCGACACGTAGTATTAGGGGATCGGGTGTCACGAACCGACACGTAGTATTAGGGGATCGGGTTTCACGAACCGACACGTAGTATTAGGGGATCGGAGTGTCTTGTTCCGACGCAAGAGGAATAAAGAGAATGAATCTTGAATTATCTTAATATACTCAAAATTTAATGAACCTATTTCTCAAATGAGTATGGTATGGAGGCTTGAGTCCTCATGGGTGTACTTGGCGTTATTATCAATGAATCTTGTACTTGTTGTTGCTACCTGTTGAGTATTGTAGTTGATGTTAGGATATTATCTGATATATATTGCTTTCTATTTTTAGTTGGCCGATGATACCTACTTAGTACTTGTGTTTTGTACTGACCCCTACTTGTATGTTTTCTTTTTGTTAATTGTGGAGTGCAGCGAACGTACCGTCGTCTTCAACTCAACAGCAACTCTAGCCAGTCTTCATCAAGTCAGATTTCAGGGAGAGCTAATGCTTCTAGCTTGGACTGGATCTTGTTCTTCATGTCTTGATGCCTTGAAGTTCTGGCATGGACTGTCAGTTTAGTTATTTTAGCTTCTTAGATACTCTTAGACTTAGTAATTTGAGGATATATGTTCTTGTGATGATGACTTCAAGATTTTGGGGATACTGATAAGTTTTGAGATTTAGAAGTTGATTATGTACTTTCATTAATGAGTTTTAAGTCTTTCGCATTATTTTTTGTTTATTATTGGTAAATGTTGGGATTTGGATTGGTTGGTTCGCTCACATAGGAGGGTAAATGTGGGTGCCACTCATGACACGTTTTGGGTCGTGACAAACTTGGTATCAGAGCCAGGTTCGTTGGTCTCATAACACAAGGACGAGTCCAGTAGATTCTTAAGGAACGGTAGGTGGACACCATTAGTTTTCTTTGAGAGGCTATAGGACTTTAGGAAAATTCCATTCTTTCTTTCTTTCGTGCTATTACTTGGATCCAATTGGTATCTAGGTGATACAAATTGGTATGACCATCTTCACTCTATGTCGCAGATGATTAGAACTAGAGCAACAACTGCGCCAACACCAACACCGGCAAGAGAAGATGCGTCTGAGCCAGCCACTGGGCTGTAACTCAAAGAGGAGTAGTGGCAAGAGGCCATGGAAGAAGTCGCTGGAGGACGTCCTCTAGAGGATGAGGACAAGCACCTAGCCCATCTGGTACTAGGGCGGTGACTTTTGCACCGACTGAGGAAGTGTTAAGAGAGGGTGAGGAAGGGGAAAATGAGCAAGTGCAGAATGAGGAATTACCACCCCAACCTACCCCAGAGATGATCAACCAGGTTCTTGGCTATCTTAGCGGGTTATGTGATCAAGGCCAGACACCTCCACTGTTTTCTGCACCACCACCCCAGGTTCCGGAGGTACAACATGCAGCTACTGTGGCTCCCCGCATGGATGCCTCATTGGAAATAGGCACGTTTCCTCGTTTGACTACAGGGCCTATAATGACAAGTGATTAGCATGAACTTTTTAGTAAGTTCTTGAAGTTTACACCTCCAGTCTTCAAGGGTGCTGAATCTGAGGATGCTTACAATTTTCTGGTTGACTGTCATGAGTTACTACATAAAATGGGCATAGTGGTAGGATTTGGCGTTGAGTTTGTAACCTATCAGTTCCTGTGAAATGTAAAAATGTGGTGGCGGTCACATGTTGAGTGTCAACCCGCACAGGCACCACCTATGACTTGGGCAACATTCTCTAGCTTATTTATGGAGAAGTATATCCCCCGGACATTGAGGGATAGGAGGAGAGATGAGTTTTTGAGCCTAGAGCAAGGCAGGATGTCGGTTACTGCCTATGAGGCTAAGTTTCGTGCATTATGTAGGTATGCCACCCAGCTTTGCTTCAGTCCACAAGAGCGGATTCGCTGTTTTGTGAAGGGGTTGAGGTCAGAGTTGCGGATTTCAGCCTTATAGGTAGCGGCTACAGCAAAATCCTTTCAGGAAGTGGTAGACTTCGTGATAGAGGTAGAGGGAGTGAAGCCAGATGACTTCACCATGGCATCGACATCAAAAAGGTTTCGTAAGAGAAGTGAGTTTAATGGTTCTTACACCAGAGGACAGGGTTCAGGAGGTTACCCAGTCCGACCAATTTAATCCTCACTACAGGCTGTAGCTTGGGGCCACCGCAGACCGGTCAATAATTCTCTGAGTTTGAAGGTTATCCACAGACTCCGTCGTTCTCACAGAGACCTATGTTTGAATCCAGAGAATGTTATGGATGTGGAGAGACTGGACATATTAGGAGAAATTGTCCAAAACAGAGTTACAGACACCCAATGATCCGAGGTAGAGGTGGTCATGGAAGAGGCCGTTATTCGGGAGAACGTAGTGGCCGAGGTAATGGTGGTCATCAAAACGGCTGGAGTGACGGGTAAACTGGGACTTCTGCAGCGCAACATGGTAGGGGCAACGGGAATACAGGTGATAGAGCCCATTGTTATGCTTTCCCTAGAAGATCTGAAGCGGAGACATCTGATGTTGTCATCACAGGTAATCTCTTGGTTTGCGATTGCATGGCTTCTGTATTATTTGATCCTGGATCCACATTTTCATATGTATCTTCCTCATTTGCTACTGGTCTTAACTTACATTGTGAATTGCTTGACATGCCTATTCGTGTTTCTACTTCGGTGGGTGAGTCTGTGATAGTTGAAAAGGTATATAGGTCTTGTCTTGTAACTTTTTTGGGGAGCAATTTTCATGTAGACTTGGTTATCTTAGAAATGGCTGATTTCGATGTAGTTCTGGGTATAACTTTGCTTTCTCCAAACTTTGCAATCTTAGATTGTAATGCCAAAACTGTGACATTGGCCAAGCCTGGGACAATTCCGTTAGTGTGGGAGGGTGACTACACTTCCACTCCAGTTCATATTATCTCCTTTCTTCGTGCGATGAGAATGGTTAGTAAGGGTTGTTTAGCTTTCTTGGCACACCTCAGGGACGATACTACCCAAGTACCTTCAATGGAGTCTGTTTCAATAGTCCGTGAGTTTCTGGATGTGTTTCATGCAGACCTTCCTGGTATGCCACCGGATAGGGATATTGACTTTTGCATTGATCTGGATCCGGGTACTCGCCCCATTTCCATACCCCCTTATAGGATGGCTCCCGCTGAGTTAAGAGAGTTAAAGGCCCAACTTCAAGAGTTGTTAAGCAAAGGCTTCATTAGACCAAGTGCATCTCCTTGGGGTGCTCTGGTTTTGTTTGTGAAGAAGAAGGATGGAAGTTTTCGGATGTGCATTGACTACAGACAACTGAATAAAGTAATTTTTAAGAACAAGTACCCTCTTCCTCGCATCGATGATTTGTTTGATCAGTTACAAGGTGCTTGTACCTTCTCAAAAATCGATTTGAGATCTTGTTATCATCAATTGAAAATACGGGCCATGGATGTGCCCAAGACTACTTTTCGGACTAGGTATGGACATTATGATTTCTTAGTAATGTCTTTTGGGCTTAAGAATGCCCCTACTACTTTCATGAGTTTGATGAACAAGATTTTTAAGTCATATTTGGATCACTTTGTCATGGTATTCATTGATGATATACTAGTATACTCAAAGAGTAAGAAAGAACATGAGGAGCACTTGAGAATTGTATTGGAAATGTTGAGGGAGAAATAGCTTTATGCAAAATTCTCCAAGTGTGAGTTTTGGCTAGATTCAATGTCCTTCTTGGGGCATGTGGTTTCTAAGGATGGAGTGATGGTGGATCCTTCTAAGATCGAAGCAGTGAAGAGTTGGGTAAGATCTACTAATGTTACAGGGGTAAGGAGCTTTGTTGGTTTAGCTAGCTACTACCGTCGATTAGTCAACGGATTTTATTTTTTTGCTTCCCAACTTACAAACTTGACTAAGAAGAGTGTTCCATTCGTATGGTCGGACGAGTGTGAAGAAAGCTTTCAGAAGCTCCAAACTTTGTTGACTACTGCACGAATTCTTAATTCTTACCTTGCTAGTGGAAGGTAAGAATTTCATTGTTTATTGTGATGCATCCTATTAGGGTTTGGGTGCAGTGCTAATGCAAGAGAAGAATGTAATTGCTTATGCTTTGAGGCAATTAAAGGTGAACGAAAGTAATTATCCAACCCATGATTTGGAGTTGGCTGCGGTAGTGTTTGCATTAAAGCAATGGAGACACTATCTTTATGGGGTTAAGTGTGAAGTCTATACGGATCATCGTAGCCTACAGTATGTCTTTACTTAGAAAGATTTGAATCTGAGACAGAGGAGATGGATGGAACTACTGAAGGACTACGATATTACTATCTTGTATAACCCAGGAAAGGCTAATGTTATGGCATACACGTTAAGTAGAAAAGAAGGGAGCATGGGAAGCTTAGCTCACTTACAGGTTTCCAGATGCCCATTGGCTAGAGAGGTTCAGACTCTAGCTAATGACTTTATGAGGCTAGAAGTAAATGAGAAGGGAGGATTGTTAGCCTGTGTGGAGGCAAGTTCTTCCTTTCTTGATAAGATTAAGGGAAAGCAGTTTAATTATGAGAAGCTGATTCGGATTCGAGATAAGGTGTTGCATGGAGAGGCTAAAGAAGAAAAAATCGATGAGGAAGGTGTTTTGAGAATTAAGGGAAGGGTATGTGTACCCCGCGTCGATGATTTGATTTACACTATTCTTACCGAGGCTCATAGTTCAAGGTATTCTATACACCCTGGTGCAACCAAGATGTATCGTGACCTAAAGCAACATTTCTGGTGGAGTAGGATGAAGCGTGACATTGTTGAGTTTGTTGCTCAATGCCCGAATTGTCAGCAAGTAAAGTATGAACACTAGAGGCCTTGAGGGACACTTCAGAGAACGCCCATTCCTGAATGGAAGTGGGAGAGAATTGCAATGGACTTCGTGGTTTGTCTTCCCAAGACAATGGGTAAGTATGACTCTATTTGGGCGTTTGTTGATAGGTTAACTAAGTCTGCTCACTTCATTCCGGTCAAGGTGACTTACAAGGCAGAGAAGTTAGCAAAACATTACATCTCGGAAGTTGTTCGATTACATGGGGTTCCACTCTCCATCATATAAGATAGAGGTACACAATTTACTTCTATGTTTTGGAAAACATTGCATGCGGAATTGGGTACTAGGTGGGACCTTAGTACTGTGTTCCATCCTCAGACCGATTGTCAGTCTGAGCGGACGATTCAAGTGTTGGAGGATATGCTTCGTGCATGTGTGATAGAATTTGGTGGCCATTGGGACAACTTCTTACCCTTAGCAGAGTTCTCATACAACAATAGCTATCACTCAAGTATTGATATGGCCCCATTTGAGGCATTGTATGGGAGAAGACGTAGGTCTCCCGTTGAGTGGTTTGATGCATTTGAGGTTAGACCTTGGGGTACTGATCTTCTGAGGGAATCATTAGATAAAGTGAAATGCATTCAAGAAAAACTTTTAGCGGCTCAACGTAGGCAGAAAGAATATGCAGATCGAAAGGTTACAGACATGGAGTTTATGGAGAGCGAACAAGTTTTGCTGAAGGTTTCACCCATGAATGGGGTGATGCGGTTTGGTAAGCGAGCTAAGCTTAGTCAGAGGTATAATGGTCCATTTAAAGTTCTGAAGCGCGTGGGGGAGGTAGCTTATGAATTAGCCTTACCCCCAGGACTGTCACGAGTGCATCCGGTATTTCATGTGTTTATGTTGAAAAGATACCATGGGGATGGAAACTACATCATTTGTAAGTTTAGGTCAAGAGATATTGCATCCATCAAGGTTCAGTGGAAGAATCGGCCGGTTGAAGAATCAACTTGGGAGAAAGAGGATGATATGCAAGAAAGATACACACACCTGTTTACAGATTCAGGTACTCCTTTTCGCCCTTTTTTTTTCTTTTTGTGATCATTCGGGGACGAACGATTGGTAAATTGGTATCTATTGTAATGACCTGTTTAGTCGTTTTCAGAAGTAGAGTATTTCTGGTAATAATTGTCTTAGTCGACGGATCCCACGACAGACCGTCAAGGGTGTCTCGTTCCAAAACACTTAGAATTCTCAAATTTGGGTACTGAGATCGACTCTCTGAACTTCGCGACGGAAGTAGCAGGACGGACCGTCGCAGGCACGACGGGCCGTCACAGACTCTTCAAGGAATTGAGTCTCTGAACTTCGCGATGGAAGCAGCAGGATGGACCGTCGTTGGCACGACAGGGCGTCACAGGCTCCGTAACCCTGACTGGGTCGGATTTCTGTTGAATATTTTAAGGGGCGTTTTGGACTATTCCTGCTTATAATTATAAAGTTATTGGGTAATATTAATAATTCAATTGCTTGAGGCTTATAGGAGATAACCTTGTATTAATTAGTAGGTTACTTTTATCATCTTTTATACTTAATTATATGCTAATTAGGGTAAAAGAAAAAGGGTTTGAATAATAAAAATAGAAAGAAAAGAGGGAAAGAGAGAAACGATCAAGAGAAGGGAGAAAACGAAGAGGAAAGCAAAGCTTTGGAAAAGTAGATTTCTTGATCACGAATTCTTCGGTGGAGGTAGGTTATGGTTTTTATGCTATTACATAGTTAACTCTTAATAGCGAATGATATGTATTGGGTAGTATTGTAAAAACTTCTACATGCTTAATTGTGTGCTTGAATGATGTGATTATATAATTGTGATAAAATAAGCATGATGATGCTGTTAAATCTTAAATCTTAAAACCTCTTTGTTAATGACGATGCCTTGGTATAAAAGAAGGCTTGATGAACTAAAAGAATGAGGTTAATGGATCGGGTGTCACGAACCGACACGTAGTATTAGGGGATCGGGTGTCACGAACTGACACGTAGTATTAGGGGATCGAGTGTCACGAACTGACACGTAGTATTAGGGGATCGAGTGTCACGAACCGACACATAGTATTAGGGGATCGGGTGTCACGAACCGACATGTAGTATTAAGTGATCGGGTGTCACAAACCGACACGTAGTATTAGGGAACCGAGTGTCATGAACCAACACGTAGTATTAGGGGATCGGGTGTCACGAACCGACACGTAGTATTAGGGGATCAGAGTGTCACGTTCCGACGCAAGAGGAATAAAGAGAATGAATCTTGAATTATCTTAATATACTCAAAATTTAATGAACCTATTTCCCAAATGAGTATGGTATGGAGGCTTGTGTCCTCATGGGTGTACTTGGCGTTATTATCAATGATTCTTGTACTTGTTGTTGCTACTTGTTGAGTATTGTAGTTGATTTTAGGATATTATCTGATATATATGCTGATGATACCTACTCAGTACTTCTGTTTTGTACTGACCCCTACTTGTATGTTTTCTTTTTGTTAATTGTGGAGTGCAGCGAACGTACCGTCGTCTTCAACTCAACCCAACTCTAGCCAGTCTTCATCACATCAGATTTTAGGGTGAGCTAATGCTTCTAGCTTGGACTGGATCTTCTTCTTCATGTCTTGATGCCTTGAAGTTCTGGCATGGACTGTCTGTTTAGTTATTTTAGCTTCTTAGATACTCTTAGACTTAGTAATTTGAGGATAGATGTTCTTGTGATGATGACTTCCAGATTTTGGGGATAATGATATGTTTTGAGATTTAGAAGTTGATTATCTACTTTCATTAATGATTTTTAAGTCTTTCGCGTTATTTTCTGTTTATTATTGGTAAATGTTGGAGTTTGGATTGGTTGGTTCGCTCACACAGGAGGGTAAATGTGAGTGCCACTCACGACACGTTTTGGGTCGTGACAGTAACCCAAGGACTAAGGGAATGATTTCACTATCCTTACAACAAGACATTCATTACATTCTGTATTCGTTGGGCAGGAATACTTCATAAGCCAGTCTGTATTGGCTATGCCATATATTTCATCATTTTCATATTATGGTAGTTATGAATTATTTATTATCTATTAAATTTTTCCCCTTTATTGGCATAATAAGGAGTCATTATAAGTCAATTTTGTTTGGCTTTGACCATTCTTTGCTGAAAGCATCAATTGTATCAACATTAACGATTGATATTCATAATGTCTTACTTTCATAGTTCACTTTGAACATATGTTCATTCTTATTTCTTTCGTGCTTTCTTAGACACATATTTAGAATTAAGATCACGCGAGCTAACATAAAATCCAGTGTCTTTCTCACACTGAAAAGATGTGATTAGGCAATCAAAATGAATCTAGATCATGTGAGCTAACATGACATTCAATGTCTGCTTCACACCGAAAAATGGGGGATTCACTGGCTAAGGTGAATCCATGTCAAGTGTTAAGAACAAGGCAAAAGGGGTGGCTCACGGCTATAGTGAACGAATACCATTCTTTTGAGCATTAACTGACATAGTTACATGAAATCGTGTGTCTTGCCAACATCGAAAATAGATGATCTCACTAGCCAAGTGAGATTGAAACATACCTAGCTCACTTAGGTGGAAACCACAGGCTAGTTCCCACATTGGATAGATATAGTTCGATGATTAGGAGACATATGGTTGCTACTTATCCACCTCGGTTGGAGCCTCATCTCATGAGACTTATACGTGCAAGCAAAAGCTCAAAGCTACTTTATCGGTGCTTTTCTCACTTTATTTATCTTCTTATCTTTTAGAGTTGACTCAAACATTATTGAAGCTTGCTTGTAGATTGAGGTTTACTTACTCTATTGATGAGTTTTCATCCTTTTCTTTATATGGATGAAATATAAATTATCCTTACATAACATCTTTGGTCCTAATGATACTCTTTCACACATTCTAACACCATTTTTCGTAAGAATTTTATCATGGTATCTTAGGTGTAAGTAAGGCTTGTATCACTTCTTTTAACACCTCATTCGTATCACTTTATTAACTTAGAAATATTTAATTACGTTAAGACTCAATTTACTTGCTTACGTTCATTTGGTAGCTTCATATCATCATAAATGGACGATGAGAACTTCGTTCATTGTTACATATGTTCAAAGTTCATTTGTTTAGGGAATGATGGGACTTGTACCAATGAATGGCATGCCCTTTGATATGGATTCATTGAATTACGTTAGATTTGCTTATTTTATCATTTCAATACATTTTCTGTATTTGATTGGCATAAAATTAGTATTGTCCTAAACAAATTAGAATAGATTTCATAATCATCTTTCTTGGCATAAGCCAAATTTACATTTGTTCATGCTTTGTTTGGTATGTATTAACCATTAGACAATATTTTAATAATTTAAAGATATTACTATATCTAATTTTATTCAACTTATTGGACAATGTATTGTTAGCCGTTTTATTGGCATAGGCCAAACATTCACTCAAATATGATTTCATGGAGATCTTTATAACCAACCTTATAACATAGTTCAAACTACACAATAGTAGTTTTTTGGGACAGCCTCATATGAACACTTTAATAAAAATAACATTTTCATCAAATCAAATTCAATAGTAGGTAAACATTTCACGACCGTAAGATCTCAAGACTACCATTTTTTGGACACAAGATGATGCAACATCGTTCTTTATATCACGTAAGGAGCACATAAAATAATACATGTACAAAATATAGGTTCAATCGACATTTAAAAATAAAGAAACCTACACATTTAGATCAACCAGCACCACATACCAACAACATGATAAAGACTACGTCTATATATTCGTTAGAATAAAAATTGAGGACACTAGGAAAGAATGATATTCAACAAGAACCTTGGGAAACAACCCTAGTTTCAAAATTTCATAGATTGAAGACTATGGAAAATACTCTTAGAGAAAGAATTCCAGGATAGAAACCCATACCTTATTTAGAATTTAATCCATGAAGACCACCTTGAACGAAACATTGAAGAACACCTTAAATTCGCCCTAGAGAGTAGATGAACTTTCTGCCTTTTTGTTTGCTATTTTAGTGCCGTGTTTTTTAAGTGTTTGATCGCGAGATTTTAGGTTTAGGAACTGACCTTTACTCATTCAACTTAGGGTTATTTATTAAATTAAATAAATAAATAATTAATTACTTAAAAGCCCCTCCTAGATTGATTAGAACTAAGAAAACACAACACTTAGTCAAATGTTATTTTTCCTAAGGATTTAGGTTTGACCCTTTAAATATATTAATGAAATGTATAATTTAACTAATTAAGTGACCTGGGATAATTAATAAAGTACCCTAAGTCAATAGATCCATAACTAATTCTTTTGCACCATCCTAGGGTAAGTACTACGATATTTCTTGAGTTATACTATGTCAGTTTAAGAATTTCAGTTTTACCCCTTAAATTTAATTAATTAACTTTATCATTTATTATTAAGGTGACATAGGGTAATTACTAAAGTACCCTCAAGTTGTTAAGTCCATACCTAACCCTTTGGACCATCTTTGGTTAGGTACTAGGTTGTCTCTTTAACTAGTTCCTAGGTTAGTGTCACCCAATTAAGTCTTAGCTTGTCGGGTGTACTAGATAATTTATTTTTGTTTTTCCTAGGTTTGTTAGTTAGTTAGGTAAGTAGGTTAGAGTCTTGAATTAGTTAGAGATTTTTACCCTTCATGGGTGAACCCTTGTGCATGCCTGCCCCTTAACTGCCCTAACCATATTCAGTTTGGGTGGTCCCTTCCTTGGCCGTTTCTCCCCATGTGCTTGCACATGGGTTACTTGTACTTTCTTAACTAACTATTCTATATGGTTCATTTGGAATGTTTATTTATTTTCCCAAGGATCCTCACTATGTCCTTGGGCACTTTTCAATTTACATGCCCATTTTAATTTTTCATGTACTATGGTTCCTAGCAACTATTTTGTATATCCAAAATTATTGTATTTTAACTTAGGGTCTTCATTGTAGGAACATCTCTTAAACAAGATCATTAATACTTAGAAAAATTTGCTAACAGCATTTAAGCCAATATTTCCTAATATGCCTAATATTTTGCTTATTTGTGTATTATATATAAATTTGCTAATACCCCATAGAAAATTTTCTATGCTATGCCCAATATTTCTACATTAATGGGACTTTAAATGTATATGTATCCCCAATAAGCATTTTTAAAGATCTATTGGACTCTTCACTAGACATGCAATTTTCTGAATGTTACAATCAATTTTGTCTAACCCAAAGGATGAGATGAGCCAGTTTCTTATGGGAGTTTCCGATGACTTAGTGGAAAGAATGTCCTTTGGCTTTGTAACATGATAATATAAATATCTCTCGTCTAATTGTTAATAACTGGAAAAGATTAGGTTAAGGAGGAAGAATAGAGAGCCTAAGAAGGCCAAGTATTTTCAAAGTCGTTCTTCAAAGTAGAGGTTTGAAATTCAAGACAATACTCGATTCAAGAAGAGTTTCTCCAATCAAATTCCTTCAAAATTTCCCAAGGCTCGTGAAGATAGGGTTTCTAACCTTAAGTCTCAAACAGGAAGAAGTACTAGTTCACCAAGTAAGAAACCAATTTGTGGAAAGTGTGGTAAGAAGCATTATGATGAGTGCATAGTTTGGACGGACAATTGTTTTGGGTGTGGAAAAAGTGATAACAAGTTCAAGGATTTCCCTAATATGAAAGGTGAAAGACAAGAGTGGTGGATAGGAACAAGCTATTGCTTCTAATGTTGATGCTCCAAGAAAGAATCGTTTTTGTGCTCTTTGCTCTAGGGGTGAACAAGAGATTTCTCCCATTTGGTGACCGATATGTTACAAGTCTTCTCTATAAATGTTTATGTTTTAATTTATCCGTGTGATACCTTGTCATTTGTTAATCCTTTGGTAGCTAGGAAGTTTGATATTTTCCTAATATATTGAATGAACCTTTTATGGTGACTACGCAGGTGGGTGGGTCGGTTGTTGCAAAAATAGTGTATAGGAATTTTCCTCTAATGTTGCCCAATAGAGTTACTCAAGATGAATTTGTAGAACTTGATATGGTTGATTTTGATGTCATTTTCGGGAATGGATTGGTTGCATGCTTTTTTTGCTTCCATTGATTGTAGGAAAACAATTGTTAAGTTTAACTTTCCTAATGAACCCATCATAGAGTGGAAGAGGTGAAATTCTATTCCTAAAGGTCATATCATTTCTTGCCTAAAAGATTGTAAAATGATCTATAAAGGGTGTTTATATCATATTTTGAGAGTCATGATTTGTACTCCGAAGTTACTCCTATTGAGTTTGTCCCCGTAGTAAGGAAATTTTTTGGAGTTCTTTCCTAGTGAACTTTACATAATTTTTCCCGAATGGGAAATTGATTTTGGTATTTATTTGCTACCGGATACAAATTCCATTTCAATTCCTTCTTATCAGATGACTCCAACCAAATTGAAAGAGTTTAAGTCTCTACTCAAGGATTTACCTTCATTCAACATAGTATTTCCCCATGGGGTGCTCTAGTTATTTTTGTAGAGAAGAAGAATGGGACACTTAGGATCTGCATTGACTACCGTCAACTAAATAAAGTGAATACAAGAACATGTACCTTCTCCCCTGAAGTTATGATTTCTCTTACCAACTCTAAGGTGTAATTTACTTTTCCAAGATTAACTTTAGGTCGGGATATCACCATCTTAGGGTGAGAGATGAAGATATTCCTAAAACAGCATTTCAAAAAGAATATGGTCACTGTGAGTATAGGTTGAGGTCGTTTGGGTTGACTAAGTCCCCGACATAATTTATGGACATAATGAATAGGGTGTTTCCAAACTACCTAGATTTCTTTGATGTTGCCTTCATTGACAAGATCATTGTGTATTCGAAGAATGAGGGTGATCATATAAGATATTTGAGAGTGGCGTTACATGTTTGAAGGAACACCAACTATTTTTTAAGTATAACAAATGTGTGTTTTTGTTATGGTCGGTGGCGTTTCTTGGTGATATCATCTCTAGTGAAGGTGTATAGGTTAATCCAATGAAAACCGAGGCTGGTAGAAATTTGTGTAGACCTTTGGATCCATTGGACATACGAAGTTTGTTGGTTATAGCCGAGTATTATAGGAGGTTTGTGTATTATTTTGCGTGCATGGAATATCCTTTGACTAAGTTGACCAAAAAGTATGCAAAATTCAAGTAGTCAAAGGCTTACGAAAAGAGACTCCAAATCTTGAAAGATAGGCTTACCACTGCCTGGTGTTGATTTTACCAGATTGTACTAAGGGTTTTGTGGTATATTGTGATGCATACTTAGTAGGATCGGGTTGCGTCCTTATGAAGCACAGGAAGGTTATGGTGTATGCCTCCAGGCCACTTATGTTCATGAAAAGAACTAACCAACTCACAATCTTAAGTTAGCGGCTGTGGTATTTGCTTTGAAAATATTGAGGCATTACCTATATGGTGTTCATGTTTATGTGTATACCAACCACAAATGTCTTCAATATGTGTTTACTGAAAAGGAGTTAAATCTCCGACACAAATTTGTTGGAATTGTTGAAAGATTATGACATGAGTGTTCTCTACCATCCTGGAAAGGACAATGTGGTTGTGGATGCTTTCAGTCATATGAATAGGGGTAGTGTCTCTCATGTTGAAGAGGGAACGTAAGACCCAATGAAGGATGTTCATAGGTTAGCTCGTTTGGCTGTTCGAGTAAAAGATTCTCCTAATGGTGGTGTTATAGTTCATTATGACTCATAAGCGTCTTCGATGGTTGAAATGAAGTCTAAGAAAAATATTGATTCATCATTAATGGAGTAAAAGCAAAGCTTAATTGAATCATTCTAATTAGAGGGGGATGGTGTTTTGAGGTACCAAGAAAGGTTGTGTGTGCTCAATGTGGATTATTTGAGAAATGGGATCATAGAAGAAGCCCATGGTTCTTGTTATTTAATTGATCCTAGTTTTAAAATAGATGTACCATGACCTTAGAGAAGTATTTTTATAGGATAACTTGAAAAGGGACATAGCGGAATTTGTTGCAAAGTGTCTGAATTGTCAACAAGTGAAAGCCGAGCACTAATAGTCGGGTGGCTTACTTAAAGAAATCTAATTCACCATTTGTAAATGGAAGACATTAACATGAACTTCGTAGTGGGTTTTCCTCGGACACAAAGGAAATATGACCTTATATGGGTGGTGGTTGATAGGTTTACGAAATCAGGTCACTTTATCCCCGTTAAGTCTTTTTATCTGGCGGAAGAGCATGAAAGGATCTATATCAATGTGAGTGTAAGTCTTCCCCGGATCCCTTTATCAATTATTTCGGATAGAGATGATCAATTATACATCTCAATTTTGGAGGTCATTCCTTAAAAGGTTAGGTACACAATTTAAGTTACGCACCACTTTTCATAACATAACGAATTGTCAAGCATATAATACTATTCACACTCTTGAGTATATACTTAAGACTTGTTTTAATTGATTTAATTAAAAGTTGGGATGAATACTTGCCTTTGGTTTAGTTCTCTTATAACAATAGTTACCATTCAACTATACTTATGACTCCTTTTGAGGCTTGTCTTGTAGGATATGTATATATCCGATTGAATGGTTTGAAGTTGGCGAGTCATCACTTTTTGGTCACAAATTGATCTACATGACTTTGGAGAAATTTCATATCGTAAGGAATCGATTGAAGATAGCCTATAGCTGACAAAAGTCCTATGCCGACAATAGGAGAAGAGAATTAGAATTTTGAGATGGTGATAAAGTGTATTAGAAAATTTCACCCATGAAAGGGCTTACGAGATTTGGTAAGAAAGAGATATTGTGTCCTCGTAGTGTGGGTCCCTATGAAATTTTTCAAAGTGTTTGCAAGGTTGCATATGAGTTGAGATTACTTAGTGAACTAGTCCGATTCGTCTAGTTTTCCATTTATCCATGCTTAAGAAGTGCATGGGTGACCCCGAGTCCATTCTTCCTATTAATGTTCTAGATGTGGATGAGAATCCCTCCTATCAAGAGGTTACAGTTAAAATTCTTGATAGACAAGTGAAGAGGTGGAGGAACAAGGAGGTGGTTTTGGTAAAAATGTTATGGAAGAATCACCTCGTTGAGGGAGCAACATGGGAGGCCGAGGCCGTCATGGAATACCGTTATCCTCTACTCTGTCCTAACTATGGTTACTTACTCATATTAAAACCTACAATAATAAGTAAAAAATGATTTTGACTTGGTTATTAGACTTGCATAATTATGGTAGAAAATTTTGCTAAAAGATTCATAATGCTATTTTACTTGGTTGCACTTATTTGTATATTTTGTATGCTGCTTCCTTAATGAAGTGATATTAAGCATGTTGATTTGTTTTGAAATGAGTTTTGGCATAAGTGACACTTTGTGTTGCATTGAGCTTATGTTGAAGTTGAAAAGGAAATGTCTCGTGTTGTTGTGTTACACTCTCACTTGAAATATACAATGTATTGAATTGTTATGTGTAAATTCCATGTTTTAATGTTTATTTGAGTTGTAACTGATGTTGATTATGTATGTTGTGGGTTGGGATGCTGGTATTTAGTCTATCCTATTCCTTTAAAGGATTTTAATGTCATTCGGGGATAAATGTTTCCCCGGGGGGGGGGGATAATTTAACACTCCGAAGGTCCAAGACCTAATCTAGAGACTCACATGAGTGTGTAATAGTTGTAACTCTTTTTTTATGGTTATTAATTATCTTTATAAGTTATTAAAGAAGTTTCAGAGTCAAGACATCAAGAAATGTCCATGATGTCCGTAGACTAGTTGTTATACATTCAATATGACATAGATGAAGCTATATACTAACATGTTTGTTAATAGGGTTTAAGGTCCTAAAGTTGTTTATAATGTGGCAATGAGTCAATATATCGAGTTTTTGGTGATTTGGAAGTGAAACATGAAGGGTATTTCTGAACAAGTTCCTGAATAACAAGTCTAAAGGTTTTCTTCTGGATGACATCAATATGCTCATATGTGGTTATTTTCCTATATTTGTTTTTAATTAGATTATGATGTTCTTGTATGAGTTATAAATGTGTTTATAGGAAGTGTGTCAAGTTTAATGAAGTTTGGAGGTCAAACGTCCAAGAATGTCCATGACGTTCGAAAGGTTTGCCTTGACACGACCTTGTGTGTGTCTTAGCATGTTTCACCAAGTTTTATGTGTTTTTTTGTGTAAAATTTATATTAGAGGTCCTAAACTCGTATATGAACATATTTGTTATTTAAACGTCCTGGCAAACATCTCCAAGGACCAACCACGGGTTTACGCCAAAGGCTATCATGACCATTCCCAATCAACTAAGGAAATCGATAACTCATTGGCAAGTTGATGCCCCGTCGATGGGAGTTGTTAGTCAAGACTTAGACTAGGGATATCCAGATCCCAATGTCTAGTACCTAAACCAACCGACGGCAAGATAGGACGGTCTATTTGTGGACAAACGTTCCATCGATGGTCAGTTGTTGCTGACGTCTGTTCCTGCGTAGCTTCACTGTATGTTGCAAGGGTGACTCGGTAAATTCACCAAACATCGTAATTATAGAAAGGGAATATACTAAAGGATATTTTTGGTATTTTAAGTTGGTTTATAAGTCCTAAATACCTAGTTGAACTCATTCTTCCAAATCAAAACGCCAAAATCTTTAAGGACCATTAAAGCCAAAACTCAAGGAAGAGCTTTGCTTGGAGATTTGTGTGGTGATTTTTCATAAATTTAGTGGTTTAGATTCATTGAGGCATGGTTTTTAATCCTTGGAGATCTTTTCTTCAAGGAGCCAATCTTCAAAGTGATTTTCAAAGACTTCTCAAAAGATGAGTTTTCTAAATTTAAATCTACCCATGGGTTCTTGCATTAATGGTTATAAATCATTTAATATTTATTTAATTGTTTTTAATTAGATTATTTTGACAAAAATTAACCTATGAACCCATGTAATTCGTGAACCCTAGTTTTTGTCTACTTTATCAGTTAATTGATTTTATCTGAATGCTCATGAATTCTAGTGTAGTTTTATATGGTCTATTGAATGATGTAATAATTGTAATAAATTTATGTCAAGGATGTCTTAGATTGATAAATCTATATTGAATTGAACTAGATTTCATTGAGTATTATGGTATTTGTGTAATGTAGCTATAGATTAATTGGTGAGGATGGATTGGTGGTATGCTGCCCTAATTCTCTTTATGTTATGTAATGTAGCTCGTGAATTATGTTGTGATTTGTATGGTACACTCATGGTGGCAGTGCTGTGTGCCTTTCTTTCAATTTATGTGGCCTCGTCGGCGTTACATTATATATTGTGATGATCATCACCTTGTTGTCAACTACTTGAAGTATTATGATAATTTATTAGTGATCTTTGTGAAGTATGATCATATCTATCTACTTGTGATGAAGTGAAAGTATGTGTTCTTCTATTTTTGTTTGGTTATTATGTTGGACTATGACTATTTACTTATCTTTGTAGTTTTAGAGTTCATGCATGATTATTCCTACTCTACTATATGAGTCTATGATGGTTATATTGATGATGTTATAGTATTATATAGGAAGACTTATAGATGATAATTGTTATTCCTATGTGCTTGTAGAATGATATGTTATATGTGAAGTATGTTGTGCCTTGTCTTGGTATACTTGTGTCCCTCACTTGATACACGTATGAATGTGGATATGAGATGTGTTGACTTAGGATACAATAAACTCTTAGTCTTGTTTGTATGAATTACATTAGACCTTGATTTCTTCAAAGAAGGTAATTTATGTTGAATCTTGAACCTAGTGATAAGGTTATGAACATTGAAGTCCAAAGCTGTAACGGTATCCTTCATGTATGAATGATGAACATAAGGTTGGTTGGTAGGAACGACATCGTATCATCCTTAGAAAATTCATTAAGATATCTTCATCGCCTTTGTAAGGAAGAACTAGGTACCTCTTTGGTACGATGAATGTTATTGGTTTATGAACTAGATATGGAACCTCTTCATGTGATCCTTTAATGTTAATTACTATATGAGAAGAAAGGCAAGCACCTAGTGAGTATGGTAAGGGAAGTAGCTCTGGTACAATTATGAGTCTAGAGTGCAAAGAAAACCCTTCATATTCCTAAACCATATGCCTACAGGAGATGTGTCAATGTTCTACCATTATAAAGTAGAAAAACCTTCATCGGAGTAGGTTGGAACTCCAGATTCCATGCTTTATTACCATGATATATGTCGGTTATTGCCTGTTCTCATCATATGGGATATCTATTAGCATTAGAGAAGTTCTATGATGTTTTGGTGGTAGTATGCGACGTATCTAGACATTGCACAATACGCTTTGAATATGTTTGTAAGAGTTCCTAGGTCTTCCCCAAAACCGTTACTTGAATGTCCGTATGTGAATATTTTCTTTTTAATGAAATGAATGTAATGTCTTAAGTTAGAAAAATATGGTAAATGAATAAGTACTTATCTAGAGTAGTTAAGGATTGTATAGTTAAGGTGTGAAGGGAGCATAAGAATGGTCACTTCATATCTTACCTAGATAAGTCTTCAAAAAGACTATAGTTAGGAAAGTTGGTTAATTAAGTAGACATGATCCAAACTTAGGTTGTCTTAAGGATTATTTAGGTAATCTTTGAGAGGTAAAATATGGACATTATCTTCTTGATTTTCTTGTGTAGGTCTTTTGAAAACCTTGGGAAGGGACAATGTCATATTATATGCATGTTGCTTTATTAAGTGAGAATGAAACTATATTAGGTAGTATAAATTATCTCTTGAGTGCGTGTGAAGGGATTGTATAGGCGGTTGCTTTACAGCTCGCTCAAGTGAACCTTAGAATCACAGTTTGTAGAAGGATCTCTTGTTTATGTGTTTGGTGTAATGTAAGTGTGTGCATCTCATTATAGGTGGTCTTAAGAATCATTTAGGTGTGCCTAGAGAGGGTGTATGGGAGGCCTTTCTTTGTCTTAATTTAGTGAGTATTAGGATAGATTTTAGTGAGGAAATTACATGCTATAAACTGTCCAATACGAAGTTGAGAAACTTCACTGTAACAGTGAAGGAATTTTATCTAACAGTGAATTAGTTTACTGTAATGTTTCTTAAAATGTGACATATTGCTTAAGTTTTATCTAATGTGCTTGTAATATGTTAAATGTTGTTCTAATGCAAATGATGTGATGTTTTAATAAAAAAGAGCGTATTTCTAATAAATGTTTGCTTTCGTGATTTTATGCATTGAGCCATACCTAGAATAAGTGTTTGCACTAATTTAATATACTTTGTTATATCTAAAGGTTTAGGTGGAAGGTGAGAAGGATCGTAAAGGAAATCTTCAATTCTAGAGTCATTCAAGCAACGTTGAAGTATGTCCTCACTTGAGTCGAGGGCATATATTTCTTTTAATTCAAAATATTGCAATAGACTAAGTATTTCTATATTCGTAGTGTATGGTCCATGCCCAAAGTATTCTTGAGTCTAAAAATTGCATATGTTGATACTTATCATTTTTGTGATTTTAATATGAAAGATGTTTTAAAATATTCGTGTTAAAAGTTTTAATTTTGCACTACTTTTCATTATGTATATGCGATGAATGATACGAATGGCTTGTAGAAGACCTCGAAGAGGTCAAGTATGCTTATTATAAATACGAGGTTGGCCCTAACTTCTATGGTGTGTTTTTGGAATGTGAAAGGCTTGCTATTAGACATAGGTTATTGAAGTAGTCTTACTAATCAAGAAGTCTTATCAAGTCACCTCTAGTAGAGTGTTGACAATCGATTTGTGTCGTAACACATCTATGGGCGAGAGGCTATCAAACGATAAATTTTCCCTTATATTTATCATATATCGTGTCATAGAGTGAAAGTTATGAGTAATATTTTCTTATGGTTTTCCTTATGTTTTTAGGAAGATGAATATGAAGAGGACATCGACTAGCAGAGTTTAGGAGAATAATGTGCATGAGGAGATTCCTCCTCAAGTTGAGGAAGTTGAGAATGTTCCTGAAGGTGCTCAAGGCAACAAAGTCCCTTATGTTTCAGTGGTTTTCCCGGAGTTTAATAATAGTGATATTAGATAGGGTTTGCTTGCATTATCCCGAATTTGAGTATGGTGCCTAAGGTGAATGTTATGGAGATCACTATGCACTCTAGGTAAAGAGACTTTGTGAGGATTAATCCTCCTATCATTCTTGGCTCTATGGTGGGAAAGAATCCCCAAGAGTTCCTAGATAGAGTATACAATTTGTTGAGTGCAATGGGGGTTACATCTAGGGAGTAGGAGGAATTACACTCGTATCAATTGAGGGAGGTTGATCAAGTGTGGTACACTCAACCGAAGGACAATAAGTCGGTGTAGTCGAGTCCTATTTAGTGGGAAAAATTAAAGGAAGCTTTTCTTGGAAAGTACTTACCCCAAGATAGAAGGGGAGTTAAGGTAGAGGAGTTTATCAATATCAAGAAACTCAATATGAGGATTAAGGAATACTCCTTGATGTTCTCAATATTATCTAGATATGCCCCATCCCCTGTGTCTAATCCGAGGTATGAGATGAGTCATTTTTTTACGGGTTTCGCCGATCTAGTAAGGGAGGAATGTCTTACGACCATGTTACATAGAAGTTTCTAAACTTAAGAGGATTTCTAGAAACATGAAGAGAGGTGGTTGTAGTGACCAAGATCAATCTAGGTTTGAGAAGATGGCTCAAACTCAAGATGAACGTGGGAGTACTAATGTTAAATTTGAGAATGGAGGTGGTTCTCATTATGAAAAAGCTACATGTGTCACATGTGGAAAGGGACACTATGGGGAATACCTATAGGGTAACGAGAGTTGATTTTTTTGTTGTAAAGAAAGATACAAGGTGAGAGATTGTCCTGCCATGGCTTCTACAGGAAGAGAAGGTAAACAAGTTTCTCCTAATGATTCAAAGGATGATGCTACAAATAAGAGGTGTTTATATGAACTCCAGACTAAAGGATCAAACCCAGATGAGGATGAGGAATGATTGTAAGTTTTGTGTTTCTTTAGTATTATGAGTTCCTTCTAAGTTGGGGAGTATGGTTATTAAAGAAGTTATCATTAACTATTTATCTTTTCTATTCAACTCAAGCTTTAAAGTAGAATGTCATAAAAGTATGTTGCATGTTGCATATTTGTATGCAAGTAAAGGTATCATGATCCTTTGAATTTCATTGATTCCTTACATTTTCCATTTTATGACGCTATAATTATGTTATAAGATGTGTTTATGTGATTTAATCTTGCATATTAGCATGTTTCTATCATGAATTCCCTAAAAGTTGCATTTTTGGAAAAATTGCGTAAATCACTGTAAAGGGGTTGCCTGTTCATTGTATATTTTTGTGAAAAATTAGTAATTAATTATTTGGCCAAAAATTGTTGTAATGTGGTTATAACATATGTATATGAGCATTTAATAGAATATAAAATGAGTTTTTGCTATTTGGAATAAAGCATGTGAGTTTTGTTACATGATGAGTTATAGGATGTCTTTTGATTTCATGATGTGTTATGATTCTCTAGATTATATGAAATTAATGTTCTCTTACATGTTTGTATGGTATGAGGTGTTATATAGTATGACCATGAGTTGGTAATTGAATCTCTATTCTTGGAAGTGTTCGGAGAGTGGCAAGTGTTATTTGAGGATGAATGTTGTCCAAGTGAGGGAGAATGTAAGATCCCAAAAATGACATAGGTGAAGCTAGAGACTATCATCATTTTCATGATGGCCTAAGGGAATAAAGTGGTCTAAAATATGGTATTTATGCAGTGTCTAAGAGTTTTGCTGCATTGGAAGTCAAACATCCAAGGATGACAAAGACGTTCGACGACTAAGTCACCTATGTGCCTCATATGTGGTTTATATGTCATATTTTATTAATAAGGTTAAAAGGTCTTTAAATGAGTTTTTATTTTTTATATCGTCAGTGTGTCAATTCTTTGTATGTTTGGAGGCCAAACGTCCAAGAATGTCCATGATGTTCGAAAGGTTTGCCTTGAAATGATCTTGTGTGTCTAGGCATGTTTCTTAAAGATTTAAGTGTTCATTTTGGATGAAATTCATGTGATAGGTCCAAAACATGTATATTATAATGTTTGGGTTTAAAACGTCTAGGCAAACATCCCCAAGGACCATCCAAGAGTCCTTGAGAAAGGACCAATTTCATTGAGCCAAGACTACCTAGACAACTCTAAACGACAGAGGCAATCAACGACCAGTGGTCCAGTGTACGCCCGTCGATGGGGTGTAATAGGTCAGTACTTAGGCATTTTAGAGGAGAGGTCAAAGAACAGCCTGAGTCCCCAACCACGGACCAACAGTACGGTCCGTTGGTCAAGGGATGGGCCGTCGATTGTCCCCCGTCTGTGACTCTATCTCCGGCTCAGGTTCATTGTTAAGTGAGGAGTGAATTGGTATATTAACCCTACTTCCAAATAACAGAATGGGTGGTTCTTAAATGTTCTTTTGGGTATTTTAAATATGTTTATAAGCCTAAAACAATTATAAGATTTTATTCATCAAAATCAAAACCCAAATTCCCTTAGAAATTCCTTAGAACTCCATTGGAGCCAAAACTAAAGAAAGGGCTTGGATTGGAGGATTGAGGGGATTTTATTCATCCAATTGAATGATTAGATTAATTGGTATATAGTTTTTGTTCCTTGAAACTCTATTCATCAAGGATCCCAATTTTCGAAGAAGTTTTCTAAAGTTTTCAAAGATGAATTTTTCAATTTCATGATCTATCCATGGGTTCTTGAATTAAAGGTTTTAAAGAATGGTATATTGATTGAATTGCAATTAATTATATTATTTTAACTCAATTAAACTATGAACCCATGAAATTGGCGAACCCTAGTTTTTGTCTACTTTATGGGTTACTTGATATGCAGTTAATGCTTATGAATTCTAGTGTAGCTTTCTATGGTCTGTTAATTGATGTAATGATTGTATTAAATTGATATCAAGGTTGTGATGAATATATAGGGAATTTATCTAGTTTCATTGAGTATGATGGTTTTATACTGAGTTGTTGGTAATGGCCATGGGTAAGGGCCTTATGATATTTACTTGGATTGTTTAGCATTTGATTGGAGTGTTGAGGATGGAGTGGTAGTACGCTTCCCTAATTCTCTTTATTTTATATAAATTAGACTTCAATTATGTTGTTATTTGTATGGTCCACATATAGTGGCGGTACTAATGCTTTACTTGCATTGATGTAGCCTTGTCGTCATTATTTTAAGCAATATGATGATCATGGCTTGTCGACAATTACTTGAAGTATTTTGATGATTTGAGTAGTTGATAATGTGAGGTTTTTTAATGTCTATCTACAAGATAAGTGATTTGAAAGTATATGTACTTTTCTGTTGATGCTAATTAGGTGATCATGTTAGATTATAATTATGGATTTATGCGTATAGTCTTAGGGTTGATGCATGGTTATTCATAATTGAATATGTGAGTCTATGATAGTCATATTGATGATTATATGGTAAGTGTATAGAATGAATTAAGGATGAGAATAATTACTTCTATGTGCTTATAGAATGACATGTACTATGTTTTAAAGTAAAGTATGTTGTGTCTTGTCTTGGTTTACTTGTGTCCCATACTTGATGCATGTATGAAAGTTGTAATGATATCTTTTAAGTAAAGGAATGATATACTTAAGGTTGATTGACTGGAACGACATCATATCAAACCTTAAGGGAAGTAATTCTAGTTACAGAGTGAGACTAGAGTATAAAGCAACTCCTTCATAATCCTTAACCATGTGGCTACATGGGATGTGTCTAACTACTACCATGGCAAGTTGAAGACCCTTATAGGAGTAAGATAGTACTTCGGATTCCATGCTTTGATATCATGGTCTATGTCGATTATTTCCTTATCTTATTATATGGGATAACTACTAGAATTAGAGGAGTTCTATGAATTTTAGGTGATGGTATGAGTTACTATCTAGACATTGCACAATAGGCTTTGAAGGTATTAGTTAGAGCCCATAGGTCTTGTCCTAGACCATTACTTGAATGTATTTATGTGATTAATGAGTCTTAAATGAATTAATGAAATTAACAATTGAAGTTAATAATGTATGTTAAATGAATAAGTACTTACATAGAGTAGTTAAGGTCTGCCTAGTTAAGGTCAGACGGGGGCATAGGAATGGTCACTTTGTAACTTACCTATATAAGTCTTAAAAATTACTATAGTAATGGAGAAGTTGATTATGTGGATATGATCTAAGTCTTAGGTAGTCTTATGGATTATTTAGGTAGTCTTGAAGAGGTCAATCATGGACGTTATCTTCTTGATTTACTAATGTAAGTCTTTTGATAGCCTTGGTAAAGAATATGCCATATATACATGTTATGTGTTTTAGTGTCTTGTAAGTGCGTATGTGTCTCATTAGGAGAAGTCTTGAGTATCATTTAGGCATGCTTAGAGAGGGTGTATAGACGATCTCCCTTTGTGTTGCTTAAGTGAGTCGTAGGATTTCTTTTAATGGGATGATTACATGCTATAAACTGTTAAAGGAAAAGGAAGGCACTTCACTGTTACAATGAAGCAATTCACTATAAATTGAATTGAGGTTATTGTAAAGTGACCTTAAAATGCTATAAATTGATTAGATGTTATCCTATGTGCTTCTAAGGTGTTAAATGTTTTTGTTATGATTATGATATGATTTTTAAAAGAAAAGATGCATTTTCTAATAAACGTCTATTTTCATAATTTTATGCATATTGCCATACACAATACAAGTGTTTGTACTAATTCCATATATTTTGTTATCTTAAAGGTCTAGGTGAAAGGTTAGAAAGATTTATAAAGAGATCTTTGATTACAGAGTCGTTTAAGTGAAGTTAAGTATGTCCTCAATTGACTCAAGGGCATACATACTTATGTGTCTTTTATTTCAAAGTATAGTAATAGACTAAGTAATTCTACATTTTAATGTATGGGCCGTGTCCCAGATTCTCGTGTCATAAGTTTGATGAGATTGATACGTAGTATTTCCGATGATTTCTAATTAAAGATGTTATTAAAGATATTCTAATGTTTTGTGAATAGTTTTATTTCCGTACTACTTTTCATTATGTATATGAGATGAACGATATAGAAAGGGCTTGTACAAGACATCCGAGAGGTCAAGTATGAAAGTTGCAAATCTGAGATTGGCCCTAACTTTTAAGGTGTGGTTTTGGGATGTGACATGTTCCTCCTATCTTTCTTGGCTCAAAGGGGGGAGAACATCTCCAAGAGTTCCCAGATGGATTGTACAAGGTGTTCAGTTTCGTGGGGGTGACTTCTAGGGAGACGGAGGAGTTAGATTTGTATAATTTGAGGGAGGTTTCTCAAATGTGGTACACTCAATTAATAGAAAATAGGTCGGTTTAGTCGTGTATTATAGAGTGGGAATAGTTTAAGGAGGCTCTTCTATGTAAGTATTTTACTTTTGAAAAGAGGGAGTTGAAGGTTAAAGGGTTCATTAATCTCAATCAACGCAATATGAGTGTTGAGGGGTACTACTTGATGTTTTCTACGTTGTCTAGGTACGCTCCACCCTTCATGTCTAACCATAGGATTAGATAAGAAGGTTTGTGACAGGTTTGGCCAACCTTGTGAAGGAAGAATCATGTACGGCCATGCTATATGATGATATGACCCAAGCTAGACTCAAGGTGTATGATCAATCAATTGAGGAGTCTAAATTTTGTAGGATTTCTAGAAACATGAAGAGAAGTGGTTCAACTGATCAAAGTCAATTATGTTCAAGAAGAGGGCTCAAACTCAAGATTGACCTAGTGCTCCTAAATTCAACCTTGAGAAGGGTAGTGGTTCTGAAGGTGGTAACCCTTCTTGTGCTACTTGTGGAAAGAACAATTATGGGGAGTGTCTAACTGGTACCGGGTATTGCTTTTGTTTTCTAAGGATTGACGTAAGGTAAGGGATTTTCCTAATATTGCTTCTAGAGGAATAAAGGGTAACCAAGTTACTCCTAGTGATCCAGACAATAATGCTCAAAAGGGGAAGGCTCGTTTCTATGCGAATGAGGATGATTATGATGATGTTGGTAAGTTCTTGTGATTATTCTAGTGTTATGATTTCCTTCCAAGTAGGGGAGTATGGTGAGTAGGTAAGTTTTGATTGATTGTCTCGTCTCTTCAATTCAACTCATGTTTGAGAGTATAAAGTCATAGAAGCATGTTGCATGTTGCATTTTTTTAGGAGTCTTCTTGGAAGTGAATTTCATTTATTCCTATCATTGTGAATTTCATGAAGTTACGATTATGTTGTAAAATGTGTTTATAGTGTTTTGTCTGTCATATTAGCTTGTTTCCATCATGAATTGCCTAAAAGTTGCACTTTTTTAATATATGAATAATTAATTGTAACTATAGCGGTTCACTGTAAAAATTTTGCAAAAAATGATTAATTCATTCTTTGGTCAAATTTTTCTGTAATGTGGTTATAAATGATGTATATTAGCATAACCATTAATATAAAAAGAGTTCTAATTTGAAATTAAAGATGTGAGCCTTATTTGCATAATGAGTTGTAGATTTTTTATAGCTTCTTGTTTTGTTGTGTGTGTCTTGATTATATGAAATTGATATTTCTTATAGATGTTTGTATTGTATAAAGTGTTATATGGTATGGTCATTACTTTTTATGTTCAGTCTCTTTTCTTTGAAGTGTTCGGATAGTGGCAAGTGTCATTCGAGGATTAATGTTTTCCAAGTGGGGGAGATGTTTTACCTAAAAAATGTGCTAGGTGAAGCTAAATATTAACATTTTACTTATGTGTTTATAAGGTACTAACATTATTTATAATGTGGTAATATGGTAGTGTCTAGTGATTTAGGTGATTTGGAAGTGAAACGTCAAGGGACGACAAAGACGTTCGACGACTAAATCACTTCTGTCTCATGTGTGGTTATGTTCCTATATTTGTGTTTCATTAGATTATGATTTACTTATACGATTTAGTACTGTATTGATAGGGAGTGTGTCACGTTTTATGAAGTTTGGATGTCAAACGTCCAAGAACGTCCATGACGTTCAAAATGTTTGCCTTGAAACGACATTGTGTGTGTCTTAGCATGTTTCGTGAAGTTTTATGTATTTTTTTAATGAAATTGATATGGGAGGTCCAAAATTGCATACAAACATATTCGGATTGGAAACTTCCAAGAAAACAGTCCCAAGGACAAACGACAGGCTCTTGAGGACAGACCCTTCATTTGAGCCAAAGGTAGTCATCCTAGTCCCAATCGACTAGGAAAATGATGGGTCGTTGTCTAGTCCGTGCCCCGTCGATGGAAGTAATTGGTAAAGACATATCCCATGGAGCTCAAGCTCTAAATAGACAGTCTGAACCAAACGGCGGCCAGACAGGATGGTCTGTTTGTGGACAAAAGATCCGTTCATAATGGCCAGTTGTTGGTGATGTCTGTTTTTGTGCAGCTTCACTATAAGTTGCAAGAGTAAATTGGTAAATTCATCTAACTTCCAAATAAGTGAAATGGTGTTTAATTAAGGATATTTTAGGTATTTTATGTGGGTTTATATGTCCTAAATACCTAGGTGAACTCATTCTTCCAAATCAAAACCCCAAAATATCTCAGGAATTTACTAGAACTCCATTGAATCCCAAACTCACGGAGATCTTGGTTCGGAGATTTGAGTGGTGGTTCTTTATCAATTTCGTGGTTTATCTTTATTGAGGTATGATTTTTCATCCTTGGAAAACTTTCTTTAAGGAGTCAATCTTCAAAAGATGAGTTTTTGTAAACAATTGAATATATATTTAATTGTTGTTAATTAAATGATTTTAACATAATTATCCTATGAACTTCTGTAATTTATGAACCCTACTTTTTGACTAGTTTATGGTTTAAATGATATTGTCTTAATGTATAACATCTTGAAAATCCAAGACACATTGTAAAGCATAATATAGGTGTCATAAAGTCTATGTACTATTTCTAAGTCCAACTTTAATGAATATTGGACATTTAAGATGTTTAAGAACCAAAACGTCTAAGAATATCCATAACATTATGGAAGGTGGTTCTAAGGGATGTTTGTGTTCCATTGCCTATTTGACTAACTTTTAGAGTTGGAAATGTACGAAAATTGTTGGAAAGGTAGCTAATAGGTGTTTGAGTGATTTCATGGTTGAAACGTCCAGGTACAACTCCCCAAGGACCAAACAAGGGCCCTTGAGGAGGACCCTTGTAGTTTAATGTAACTGCCGGGCAATGTGCATCGGCGGGACATAACACGGCCCATGTGTGGAACGACGAGGCTTCGGTGCCACCGTTGTCCCACACTTAGGCTGGTGTAGAATTCCCCTTTACCCTACAACCTCTGAACTCATCGACGGAGTGTAGAAGTGCAGGCTACGGTTCGTGTGTAGATCGACGGGGCATCGATGCCACTGTTTTCCCACACTTAGACAATTGGAGCAAGCCCCTCGCCTGCACAGTCTCTGACAAAGATAATAGAGTGCAGGACGGAGGAGGGGATGTCTGTCGACTCACAGACGGTCCATATAAATACCCTCAAGCCTCATTTACCTTAAGACAACTCTAAAATAAACTCTCTTCATTCTCTCTTATTTCTCTCCCTACGTGAACTCACCAGTGAATACTAGCAAGGATTAGGGTTTGGGGGATGAAAGTTGATGAATTCACCATCAAATAATTGATAAACATCAAGGTGTGGGTTCTATTCACCTTTGATACTCTTTCCTAAAAGGGTTCTTTTAAAATAGATTTCAAAAGTTGAGTTTCCTATGGGTTTCGCTCAATAACGAAATTGAAGTTATAGATTGAGTTTTTAATGATTTCTTAATTTTACATTCATTATATTAACATGTAATTCAACTTTATTATGGTAATTGTTAATGGTTTGGTCTAAATTAAGAATATGACCCTCAATTCCTAACCCTAGGTAGTCATCTTGACCTATATTGTTTGGTGATCATTCAATTGAGTTGGTTGTTGATTTATTTACTATCCTATTGTGTTATTATGATTAAATTAAGATTAGTTATAGGCCTATCATTCTAGTTCTTGATATGTAATTTAGGTTTTGAATTATTATGTTAAATTAGCCTATGTATCTTGTCTAATGTTTTGATCTAGAGTTGAATTGTGTTATAGAGATGCAATTGCGCTTATCTTATGGGTACAGTTGTGTGATTATGTTACTTTCCAGATTTGGTTGAGTTATTGGTTGATGGTAAGAACATGAAGATAGACTATGAGGAAGAATTGGTAAGTATTAGAATCTCTATCTTTACTTCCAATTGTGATTAATTGTTGTTAAGTCATGATGTTACATTGAAGTATTCCTTATACTATGATTATAGAGTGGTATGATGTTTAATTGAAATGTATTTTCTATGTTGTGAGGTTGATTAAGGTGTATGTGATATAGGGATGGTGGAAACTATCAACATTCTTCAATATGCTATGAAATGATAATATGTTAACCTTACTTATATGAATTTTGATTAAAGGACTTTTACTCATACAATTATTATTGAGCTATTGATGATGATGGTTCTACAAGGGGTAGACCCTATGGACTAAATTAAGTTATGATTGATAATTAAAGGGTTAAAGACATTTCAAAAAGGAGACTATATCTTTGCATCGAGTGAACTATATTGAGGAGTATCCTTACTACATAGGGAAGGTAGGAACACTATAATTCTCTTGAGATTGGAGACTATAATTCATGGATCATAAAGATTGTACCAATTCTATCTCCTAGTTCTTGAACTATATTGCCCTCATAGTAATAATAGCTAGTGGATCCGCGTTTTTGCTATGTTTTATATTTTGGTACTACCTTAAAAAGTATTGGGCCATCTTTCAGTTTAGGGTTTTATGACACCGGATTCCACAATAGTACATGTGGTCTATTTCCGTGAAGGCAAGATGTTCCTAGAGGTGAAATGAATTGAAGGACTTGAGCTTTAACCTGGATAACCTAAGGGTCTAGCTTGGTCTAAGTAGGGGTGTAGGACTATTAAGAATTGCACCAGTTAGTCTTGAGGGAAGTATGAGGAGGAGGTTCTTAAATATGTTTATGTTATGTTAATATATGATATATACATGATGACTATGGCACATTGTTGATACTATATGTTGATTATTTCATTTATGAATGTGCCTTGGGTTGTGATGTTTCTATATGATGAAATGTAAACCTAAATTCCATGATATGTAAAGTTGGACATTGTTCATGTTTTCTTGTTGGGGATACTTGATTGAGTAAGGTTATGGGGATTTGCTTGGTCATTGCACTTGTTGACATGATAAGGACTTGTGAGAAGTTGCCTTGCTTATTATGATATGTTTGACTCTTATTCATTCTTGTGATATTATTACTAGATGTTAGGGTTGTAGTAAATCATGCTTTCAACTATGTTGAGATAAGTATTACTTGTTGAGATAGTAAGCATGTTTGGTTTATTGATATGACTTACATGACTTTGTATTAAGTCCCTAAAGGTGTAATTGGGCATGTTTTGATAAAAAGTCTCTTTTATAATGTTTTTCTTGTGTATGTGCATAAGATCCCATACTTAGTACATGTGGTTTACTAACCCCATTTTCTTTTTTTTCCCCACATATTTTAAGTTCCGGTCGTTGAAGAATTTGGAAGAAGACATTGTTGAAGTCTTGGATTCTTCCTTTCATCCAAGTAGGGTAGGTCCTCAACTTTCGAGGGAAACGTCATCCTCTAGCTATCAGATTTTGTAACGAGCTTATTGACTCTTTCATTCCTTTCCTTTTTAATTGAGCGTTGCACTTTTGTATGACCTATACATGGTCTTATTGGATTGATGTAAGGGCTATGCCCATATTATAATTTTCGTTTAGATGGTATAACATGAGACAATCATTGAGACTATTTCTATATTTTACGTAATTGTATCTGCAATAAAAGTAGAAGTCAATGTGACCTTCCTATACGAAGGATCTATGTATACTCGATATGAATATAGATTATGTGTATGTAGAGGTCTATATAAACCACCAAGTAGTGATAATGAATGTTTTAAAATTTTATGCATTTTTCAACCTATGAATGTAATGACATGACACAAAGAGGCGAGTCTTAGTCCTTAAAAAGGACGACAACGTCAATTATTTCTAGGGGGTAAACCCGGATGTGACAAACTTGGTATCACAACATGAAGTTAAATATCATTGAGTTATGTATCTCTCTCTACCACGTTTATATAGGTTTGTATTCATAATTTTAAAGCGTGCCACACTTATGAGTAGGAACTTATATGATACTTAGGAATCACTCTCTTTCTTGGAAATATTATGTTGTGACTATAGAGTATACTTATGGTGTGATTTTACATCTAATCCTATTTATTGTGCTAATACGAAGCATGAAAACTAGAAGGAATGTGTCTCGAAGACTTGAAGATGAAATTACCAATGCAGGATATCCTCCCTATGGTGACCAAGTTCCTCCACTTGAGGAAAATGCTAATGTTTATCAGGCCCTGGATAACCCTCCGCCTATGACAAGGGCTCAGATGAAGGCTATTCTTGCTCAAATGGCCCAAGCCATGACTACTCAACCACAAGCCACGACAGCTCAATCCCAAATTATGATGTCCTAAGACAATAGGGAGATTGATCCCCGTCTTCATCAATAAGTCACTACTATGGCTGCCCGTATAAGGGACCTATCTCGAACTAACCCTACTATTTTCTATAGGTCTAAGGTTGTTGAAGACCACCAAAAAATAATCGCTGAGGTCTAAAAGGTATTATATTCTAGGGGGTGTCTTCAAGTGAGAAGGTCGAGTTGTCCACATACAACCTCAAGGATATGGATCAAACTTGGTACGTGCAATAGAAGGATAATAGTCCATTGAAGGGAGGTCCGGTGACCTAGGATATCTTTAAGGCGGCTTTTCTAGGTTTGTTCTTACCTAGGGAGATGAGGGAGGAAAAAGTAATGTAGTTAATCAATCTTCGCCAAGGAGGAAAGAGTATCCATGAGTACTCTTTGGAATTCATTAAGTTGTCCAAATATGCTCCTTTTTGGTCTCCGATCCTAGATACCAAATGAGCAATTCTGTGACAAGGGTGTTGGAAGACTTACAAGAGGGGTGACAATCGGTCATGCTACATGACAACATGAACATTTCCCGTCTTATGGGGTATGCAAGGAGGGTTGAGGAGGCAATATCTAAGCAAAAAAGTAGAGATGATAAGAGAGCAATGTCATTTGATTGAGGTTCTTCATAGAATAGACATGAGATACAAGACAAGCCTAGATTGAAGAAGCGAGTTTCTAATCAAATCCCATCCAAATTCCAAAGAGGTAGTGGTGATAGGGTGTCCAATCCTAAATTCAAGAAGGGAAAAGGTACGAATTCACCAAATGAGAATCCAACATATGGAAAGTGTGGTAAAAACGCAACGGTGATTGCCTTAAGTGGACGAATAATTGCTTTAGTTGTGGCAAGAGTGGTCAAAAGATGAGAGATTGCCCAAACATGAAGAGTCAAGACAAGGTTAGTGGTTAAGCGCAAGAAAGTGGTTCTAGTGATGATCCAAACAAGAACCGATTCTATGCTCTTCGCTCTAGGGGTGAGTAAGAGATTTCTTTCGATGTGGTGACCGGTATGTTGAAAGTTTTATCTCTTGATATATATGCGTTAATTTATCCGGTGCTACTTCATTATTTTTTACACCTCTAGTAGCTAAAAATTTTGATATTTTACCCGATATTTTGTATGAAACTTTTATGGTGTCTACTGCGATGCATGAGTCGGTTGTTGCAAAAAGGGTGCATAGAAAGTGTCTGATAATGTTTCCCAATAAAGTTTCTTATGTTGATCTAGTAGAACTCGATATTCTTGATTTTGATATTTTATTGGGTATGCATTGGTTGCATGCATGTTTTGCTTCGTTTATTGTAGGGAAAGGGTGGTGAGGTTTAACTTCCCAAATGAACCCATTGTTGAGTGGAATGGTTGAAATTCTTATTCCTAGAGGTCGTATTATTTCTTGTCTAACAACATACAAAATGATCTCAAAAGGTTGTCAATATCATATAGAAAGAGTCAATGATCTAGACTTTGAAGTTCTTCCCATCGAGTCGGTACCAGTAGTGAGTTTGTTTCCGCAGGTTTTCCCTAATGACCTTCTCGGTATTCCTCCCCAACAGAAAATTGACTTTTGCATTAATTTGCTACCGAATATAAGTCCCATATCAATTCCGCCTTATCAGATGTCACCGTCCGAGTTGAAATAGTTCAAGGGTTAACTGAAGGATTTACTAGATAAGGGTTTTATAAGGCTTGGTATTTCTCCATGGGGTGCTCCGATTTGGTATGTGAAGAATAAAGATGGGTCCTTCAAAATGTGTATTGACTACCGCCAATACAACAAGGTTACCACTAAGAATAAGTACCCTCTCCCTCGGATTGATGAAATATTTGATCAACTGCAAAGGGAGAGTTGCATTTTGAAAATTGACTTGAGATCAGGGTATCACCAACTTAGTGTGAAAGGTGAGGATATACCAAAAACAGACTTTCAGACTAGGTAGGAGAACTATGAGTACATGGTCATGTGTTTTGGTCTCACTAATGCACTGACGACATTAATGTACCTAATGAATAGACTTTTTCAAATTTACCTAGATTCATTTGTCATTGTCTTCATTGGCGATATGTTGGTATATTCGAATAATAAGGATGATCATATAGATCATCTGAAGGTAGTATTGCAAACCCTTAAAGAACATCAATTGTATACCAAATATAGTAAGTGTGGGTTTTGGTTAAGGTGGGTGACATTTCTAGGGCACATAATCTATAGTGAGGGAGTTGAGGTAAAACCAAGGAAAAAAGGAAGCAGTGAAAAACATGCCTAGATCATTGACTCTGAATGAAATTAGGAGTTTCTTGGGTTTAGCGGGTTTCAATAAGAGGTTCGTGGATTGTTTCGCATCCATTGCTTATCCTTTGACTAGTTTGTCTCAAAATAGTAAGAAGTTTGAGTGGTCGGAGCCATGTGAGAAAAACATCCAATTACTGAAAGATAGGCTTAATTCCGCTCCGATGTTGACCTTACTAGAGGGCACAAAGGGTTTTGTGGTGTATTTTGACAAATCCCGAGTGGGTTTGGGGTGTGTGCTTATGCAACAAGGGAAGGTGAAAGCTTATGCCACTAGGTAATTAAAGGTACATGAGACAAATTACCCCTCTCATGGCGTTGAATTGGCGGTCGTGGTGTTTGCTTTGAAAATTTGGAGGCATTACTTGTATGCAAGTAAAGGTATCATGATCCTCTGAAAATGAATACTCACAAAATATTCGTACATCAAGTAATCAACCACTAGCCAAGACCAAGAGGAATAAGATCATTTGACCCTATATTATATAAATAATATAGGTAGAAGTACATATTAGCACATCTAATATTCTATGAATGAATGATATGCAATACAAAATAGAACATTTTAAATAGAGAAAATAATAGAAAAGGTTATATTAGATTTTGAAAGAGAATCATAAATCATAAACATGGTATATGCATCTTAAAACATAATGAAAGCTTCATAAAACCTTTAAAAGTAACTTAGTTTATTTATTTTGATATCAACTTTAACCAATATATACCATGTGAGCAATAACATGGAATCCTGTGGAACTCCCACATCGAGAAGGAAAAAACTTCTTGACAAGGTAGAACTTTATATCAGATAAAATGATATTTGTGAATCAACTAGCTAAGTTCCTTAACAAAATCCGATGGAGGTACTTACTTTTTTACAAAAGGTTTCTACTAGAGACTATCATAATTGAGTCTTTTCAATAGTTATCTCATTGCTAAGTTAAATCCCAATGGAATGGTTTTTTTAATAAATGTAACATCATACATTCAAAATCATAATTAAGTTAAAGCTCTAAACATAGAAAAACATCTTCTTAAACCATTTCTGAGAAAACCTTTTACTAATCGTGATTCCTTATAATGTGATATAACCTTTCACATATTAATTGACACATATGTTACAGAAACATAAATTATAACACATTTATTTCCACAAATTATGCATATGAAAGGACAACTCATAAAGTCATAACTTTTATATAAATTTATGTCTTTAAAAGTTCATAGTTAAAATAATGAATAATGAATATGAAATAAATTTAAACACATATAATTTAGTTAAGATAATCATAATATTATCAAAATCAAATAATTGGACTAACACAATTAGAATCCATGAAGAATTGAATAAAAAACTAATCAATATATAACTTTGATAAGAGAGGATTCTTAAGTATCAATGGGTAAATGGAACCCATTATTGGATGCCTACATACGTTGAGGGCCAAAGATGGTAAGGATTAAAGAATGAAAAATATGAGATCAATTGAGGGAATTTTAGAACAATGCAAGGGAATGTATTCTTTTCAAAGATTACAATCAATTATATTGGTTATTTATATGTCTAAATGACATAGTTTAAGAATTAGAAGGGAAATAAAAATCTAAATAACCGTGACTTAAAACAGCCACAATGACTTACGAGTAGAACTTATAGTCTTAAGAAGTTTCTATGGAAGAATTTCAGAAATGCAGTTTCATCTTAATTCCTATTATACTAACCAACGAGTCTCTGACTTTAATCTTATATTTGCAACTGATAAGTCTTAACTACTATTCTTCTGATCCAATGCTTTACCTAAATAATTCCCAGCCCACCAAACAACAACAATACAATCAGTGATCCAAACATACCCAATACCCATCAATACAAAACACAACGTACAACAATGACAAACCAAACTTGCTACGCTTCTTACTCTTCACGCGTCCAGCGATCCAGAAGATAGGAACAACCCCATAATGGGAAAAAAACCCAATAAGCCTCATTCTTCCTTTCTTCCAGCAACTAGTCACACCAATCTTATAAATATGAAGAAAGTCATCCTCCTCCTCGCCTGCAGCGTCAAATCATCTTCACGTCCTCTTTTCCCATTTTATGGGATTTTCACATGTTAGAAAATTTACTACCAAGTTCAATTGGATTACGACTCCTAAAACCTCGTCAAATAGACTAAGGCACACTAGCACCTCTTGAACTAGTTTCTGGATGTCATGAATGTCTCTTGATGCTTTGGTTATAAAACTTCCTAAGTTACTTTTATACATTATATTTGACCTTAAAACAGTGGTACAACCGTTAAACTCTCTTTTAAGGTTCTAGCTTTGGCTTTATACTTTTGGAGTATTACACTCGATCCCAAGAGGGTGATGTTTGCTTGATTAGAAGCATTGGTAATCCATGTTTTCTCGAAGATGAGATAAGTTTCTCTTAAATGGATTTAACCTATGTAGGGGAAATTGATTTAACTATTTGAGGTTGTTGATATAACTATCGTCTCCGTCTATTCTTACTCAAGCTTGAAACAAAGAGTTCCTAATAGCTTGTTGATGATTGGAGTCTTGCACATAAGTATAAGCTGCATGTTGTCCACATGTTATGCATTTCTTAAATTAAACTATGTTATGATTGTGTTGAAGACTTCATATTTCATGGAAATGTATTTTGACCAATTGCATGTTGCTCATGCTGTTGTACATCTTGATATGATATATTTTCATTTAAAGTTATGAGATGGCTTGACGAACATTCCTGATAACACTTTTGATGTTAGGGTATTTAGGAACAAAAATGTGGTGTTGAATTTTACTTAAATGAGAAACGATGAATCCCTTGGTATTATGTGATTTTATATTTTTTGGAAGTATTAATATAGGATAACTTTTTGAGAAATGATGGTGTATCTAGCCAATATTATTGACATTTTCCTATGAGCTATAATACTCTCCCTTAATGATGCATGTTCATGAAAACTAGTGCAAGCTAGAATATGATGTTTTTTGAATGAACTTTTTATTGTAGTGATGTGTGTGATTTGAGCTGCCATTTGACTCCTTAAAAATGAAGTATGAGTATGCCTTGGTTGGAAATTGAGAGTTTCTCCTAAAATGAATTGACCTTTAGGAATTGCTTCCAAATAATCAATATGATGCCATGTGTGTATATTTGAGTAGGAGACGGTAGTTTCTCCTTGAGCACAATTATACATGGTAATTTCATGTATGACCTTGATGATATTATGTCTTAGTTATAAAATTATAGTTGATCTATATTACCCATGATCAATGTGTAATTCGTATGAGTTGCTTATTTGCTTCTTTAGTGATGATGATTCACATGCTTATGTGTGGTTTAAAGGTTATGGCATATTGAGTCCTTTGATGAAATGAGAAGTAAAGATCATGTGATTATTAGGAGAAGTATTTTCCTCCTATGAAAATGAGAAATATCTATGTGGTTGATGCATTAGGAATTAGAGAATGAAGTTTCTACTTTCTTTTGTTGAATTGAGTGAATAATAGTATGAAGTTGGTGTTCCTTGTAATCTTGGTGAATTGATGTTTTTGGTATGATATTTTTAATGTAGTGAGCTTCTATATAAGTCATTTTGTCCTTGAAAATGATTGATAGTTTTCCAAGTGTCCTTCGAGGACAAATGTTCCAAAATGGGGAATAATGTAACAACCCTCAAAACGAACTAAGTTTATATAGAGCCTCAAATATGCTTTAAGGGTTAATAACATGTTAATTATGTGTGTCACAGTTTTCATTGTTTACTTGAAAAGGTTTGGAAATCAAACGTCCAAGTACGACCATGACGTTTGGAAACTAATCGTGTTATATGATAGTGTGCCTTTGTATGTTTTACGTGTTGTTTGGAGTGTAAAATTTTAAGATTGGAATTTAACATGTATATTGTATTAAGTGATGAAAAATCTGGGACCGACTCCTCAAGGACAACCCTAAGGGTCTTTGAGGAGGACCCAAACCTAGGCAAGAAACTGCGAAAAACATTCTAGTCCACATGCTCAAACGACGCCCTGTAGTCCAACGAACGTCGTGTCGATTGGGGGAGTTTCCCCACACTTAGTTGTGGGAGCATAAGACCCAAAGATAAGTCTATGATAAAAACTACAAACCTACAGGACAGTCCGTTCCTCAATCGACAGGCCGTTCCTTGTAATATCGTTTAGGCCCTGTAATTTTCTATAGGTCTCGACCAAGTTGAGGGCATTTTTGGAAATTCTCCTAGCGTCCTAATTAAGTAATGCACGGTTATTTATAGGTACATTAAGGTATTTTAAGTTACTTTATACGCCTAAAACCTAATTTAGAGTTCATTCTTCAAATAAAACCTTTTCCTCTCAAAATAAATCCTCTCTAGAACCTCCATTGAAGACTAAGCTTAAGATCAAGCTAGGGGATGTATTCAAGTTCTTTATTCTCCAAATTTTTATGGGATTTCATGTATAAAGGGATGGTAACACTTTATACTTAGTCAACTTTTCCTTTAAGGAGTTCTTTTAATGTTTTTTCAATTGGAGTCATGATCAAATTTTCAATCTTTCAATCTAGCCATGGGTTTATTTTTAAATTTATTTCAAAGTCATTCTAATGAGATATTTATTGTTTATCAATTGTTTTACATGTTTTTCAATCATTTCCATGAAGAACTCTTGATCTCGTTAAACTATAAATTTATGATATAATATGGGTCTTGTGATGTAACAATTATTTTCAATTCTATATACATCAATAGAATATGAATCATTGAGAATTGGTTTATGGTTATCATGGATTAGAATATTGGTAAGTTGACCCAATTTTGCTAGTTTTTAGCATTGTAATTGTGTTGTATTGTATGATCCCCTTATGCTGGCTGTGTTTACATTCTTGTGGATCTATATATGTTTTTATAATGGAATTGAAGGCATTAGTTTCAAAATGAAGTGATATGATAATTATGATGTTTATGAAGTGGGTGTCCATAGTTTTTTATTCTAGCACCATGATCTAGGTGTATTAAAGATGTTTTCTATATGACAATGATGATGTTAGATATAGGTATGGTCTATATTTTTTATGATTGGATACTCTGTGTAGAATGACCCCCTACCCATGTAATCCCTATGTTAATGTGTGACCATCGCATGCTAGGAGTCTTTTATTCAAAGGTTGAGTATGGTTTTTTCTCAAATAATGTAAGTTGAGTGTGTGTAGTGTATAATCCTTAATACTCTATATGTATGTGACTTAACACATGCGGGATATTGTACATGTGTTGCGATATTTATATAGAAATTTCCTCAAAGCCATGTTGTTGCCATTATGTGATCGTGTTTACCAATGTACACACACACCTCATACATATCGATGAGTAGGATAGATTCATGGTTTCAATTGAAAGGTAAGTTCTCATATGCTCCATTATATATCACTATGCATGTAAAATATATGACTAATGAATTATGAGCATGTGTTTTCTAGAGGTGTTTATGTGAAGGGCATTCTCACATATGTATTCACATACATGAATATATGAATGAATAATTTTATGACAATTTAGTGAAAGTGAGTCTTTTGTGGGACTTCCTCTAATTGTATTCTAAACTAGACCATGTTATGAATGTTTGGATTATGTGAAAATTCTCACATAATATAGGTTCTATAATGAAAGTATATTCTCATCTTAGAAACCTTCGAGATATATGGTGTATGAGGGAGTAAATCCTAAAGCCTACGTTATGAACTAATGCTAATAATGAATTAAATATTTATAAAAAGTGAGTTTAGGCTTAGCACCGAGTGAAAATTAAATATGAGAGTGGGGGCTTCACGTTAAAGAAGTCCGGCTTCCCACAAGAGAAACTTCATGTTATCAAGTCGGGGTTCCCAACATAGATATTGTCTCATGTGATTAAAGGCTCCACGTTAGCAAGTGAAGGTATCTAATAGCTATCTTCTTTTTTCATAACTACGCGGCCTCGTAAGTATTAGATTAGTGGATACCCTAGAATACATATTATGTATGAAGGTCCTACTTTGGCAAGTAGTACCCTCTCTTCTTAGTGTGGGAGTAGAACATCAGATTCCATGTAGATCACATGGTATATGTCGGTTGTGGTTATGTCTCACAAAAGGTTATGAAATGAAATAATATAAGAAAAATAACTCTAGTCAGAAATGTTTGAGAAGTTTATTTAGTATAGATAGGACTATGGAACCTACCCATACATTGCACAAGTGAACCTTAAGAAAGAATAATAAAGGCCTTTATGAAATGATGACTTATGTTATGTATGATTTGCATGAATGTATGTTAGGGTGAATTTACATATATCAAGACATGAATTATAATTATTCATGTGAATTACGATTATGGTTTCTAAATAGGTTTTGTTTTTATATGTGGAGTATGGGACTCCATGTGGACATTGTACAAGTAATATGTGAAGGGGTTGTGACGGTGATTTAACTACTGTATGAACTAAATAAGTTATGGCTAAAGTTGTAGTGAACGAATGAGTCCTTATGTTATGTTATTAAGTATGTTGGTCGTTTGTCACCATCGGGGAGCACCCCCTAGGAGTAACGCGTTGTACTTGACCTTTTGGAGGCCTTATACAAGCACAAGTTCATCTTTCATCGCATTATCATAGGTAAACTTATTGGAAAATTAAAAACTTTTTATAACACATCGTATGCTACTAACATTACTTAATGTATATATAACATATATGTCATATAAATAGTTAGACTCTAAGTCCCTTTTTCCATCTTAGAGTCAACACCATTAGATTAGAATAGGGACACGACCCTTATTTATATATATACATATACATATATACATATATATATATATATATATGTATGTAAAAATAACTAGGCTATTACATAACTTTTAACATAAACTTTGACACAAGAAATCTATAAATAATAAGGATATCTTTGTTGAGCTTAGAAAACACATATCAAGCCCTTAACTTTAATGACATACATTAAGAATCCATAACCTAAACTTTGTCTAAAAAGGTGAAGAAGAATGTTGCTAGTAAAAGAATGCACTAAGTATAGAAATAATGCAAAAACATACATTTAGAGATGACATTTTGCTTTGAAATCATTAAACATGACTTTTGAAAGAAACATCGTACACATTGGCACAATTACACAATATATTTCATATAGACATATTAAATGGACATAACATCATATAAAGCAATTCATTGCATTAAAGGCACATTAATCATTGCATACACAATAACCTTCTTTTATCTTACTATAAGTCCTTAACCCCCCTCCCCCCGAGTAACCCTATAGTAATAATTGGTGCAATGCATGAACAGTGTCTCATTTCACTACACACACTCAAGCATAAAATTAAGGTCACCAAGGTGAACATTCATACAACCATCTACAACTTAAGAACATACATTCACATAAACGCCATATATCATGAAACACATTGTTATATATGACCCAAGATACTTCAACAAATATATATAAGACCCATTAAAAGACAACATGAAAGTAAACACTACAAATAACATCATAAGAGGCAATAGTCAATAATAGCATACTTGGATTTCCTTTCATAGTTACAAAACAAAAAAATTATTCATAATCACAATCTTAGACTACTAGTGCAATGTACATGTGTAGTCCTATAACCTCGCACACATACTCACTAAAGTCACAAAGATACCATAAGCATCATTATTTAATTCGTACATCATCAATACAAGTATAGACAAATTCAGACATTCCAAGTGATACATCATCATATAGTAAATAATACCAACATTATGCATATAAGACATATACATGTACATATGGAACACCTTCCTAGAACTCTTATTAAGAGATACTTATGCAATGCAATAGTTAATGTCCCATGTCCTTATCGATAGTAAGTAGTACCCCTTATGTTATCCTATTACATTACTTCCATTTAAAATTTACTTTAGGTAAATCATAGATGTAATCAATAATAAGACCGTGTAAGAAAAACAATGAATTTGGTTTCATGGAACCCCACACCAAAAGGGGGTGCTTTACTTGCAAAGGTAGAAAATTAACATCATACTAGAATCTAAGTTGATCTACTTGCTTGGTCCTATGGGGTAAACATAGTTATAGAACAAGGAGATGTATATTGAAACACTATTTATGCTATCAGGCATTATAGTTTCCATATCATGAGATCATTTGGTGAACAAGTCTTCTTTATTAGAAAGGGGCACCTCTCATTTGGTCAAGTTCACTCGGTGCTAATTTATGTTTCCTTTATTGAAAAGACTTTATTGAATTTACTTCATAAAAATGTCTTTAGGAGAATTAACCCCTCATATGCTTAGATCATAACTTATAGATGAGAAATTTCTTTCATCAATCTACTCACGTGAGAAAACCTTTGACATGGACATAGAATACTCAAGCACAATCTAGTAAGAAAACAATTGAGAATACCTTTTAAGAGACTCTCTATTTACTAGATTGTCATACATGCTTCATTTGATTAATTCATTCGTGTGTATGCGTACTTACATGAGAAGACCTTTCACATACACACATTTAGATACTACGCATATGCATACTCCATATCATATACTTTCATGTTTATATCTTAAGTCATATTCAAGTATATGTAGTAATCACCCTAAGAAATAATCCATCAAGGTATACATCAAAAATGTATAGACAAAGGCCCATACCCTAATCGATATTGGTTCACCTATCAAGTCATCCTATTTAAGATACATTGATACTTTAGTGGAAATATACTTTACATGCATAGTAGTAGACATTAGTGCATATATGAATTGTCCTTTCATTAGACACTGTGAAACTATAATACTTGTAAGCATACATGAGGTGTGAGTTTGTGTAAATTGGACAACATAATCACATAATGGCTAACAACAAATTATTGTGGCAGCCACCCTCTGAAGATCAAATTATACATTCATGCATAAACCACACACCACAATTTAGCAAAGGAGACAAGATATGTTTACATTGCATCAAAGATTCCTATCAATGGCTAAGATCATTAATTCATATAGGGATACATAGGTAAGCTTAATTCACCATTAAAACTTCATCATTGGCATATCATCGACCAAACCTAACCCTAACAACTTCATTCAATTTTGAAGACACCATTATCACCTAGCACATGATACTAGATTAGGAGACTAGGCATGTAACTTCATATTTTGTGATCATCATAATCACACATTCAAAATACATAAATTTTCTGTCAAGGTCATGATATAACATATATGGATTAAAAAAAAAGTAAACATCGCCACCATAAGTTTACCATACCATACAACGCCATACAAGGAAAATTCAACTACCAATTCTATAGAGAAGTAGAAGAAGTGGGATAATATTACCAATTCACAAAGCTTTGATCATCATTGATAAATTCTCATAATTCATTAACAATTCATATATAAGGAAGTAGCCAAAAGTACATTTAAATAAATTAAATCATAATCAAATCATTATAGAAACAAGATCACATTATGTACACCGCAGCATCAGTTCTATAGGACATAGAGAAATATAGATCCAACTTACCAAACCTCAAAACCTTGATCTTCATTGATCAATTATCCATAATTCATCATCATTTCTCATTGAAGATATTAGCTATAATAAATTTATCATAATTGAATTACACTATAATCAATATTGTATCAAGATAAACATTTAAGTTAGAATTTAATGCTTTTAAGGTAGGTAGGTAGGTATGTAAATAGCTAGCTAGGTAGGTAGGTAGATATGTAGGTATGTAGGTATGTAGGTAGATAGATAGATAGATAGATAAACAACATATAGGATAAATTGAGAAACTAGGAGGATGTTTGGTTCATCATGAAATTTGAATGAAAATCACATTAGAATCAGTTGAAAATCAACAATTAATCATAAATATGCTTTTGAAATAAATTCGAGAAAGAACACGTAACACTTCGAAAATACAAGATATGTTCTAGACCTTAACATAAGTTTAATAATGTATATACAATGTTATAAGGTCTATTTTAATAAATATAAGTCATCTAGGAAGTATAGAAACCAAAACGTCCAAGAACATCCATGATGTCCGAAAATTACTTCAAGGAGGTACTAGCGTGCCTTAGCCTATTAGACTAGCTTTTAGGAGTCGGAAATAGATTAAACTTTGTTAAAGGGTTTCAATAATGGGTGGAAGCTTTTTAAAACATAAGGGTACGACTCCCCAATGACCAAATAAGGGACCTTTAGGAGTACCCTTGCAAGTGGAATCAAACACTGCCTAGGGAGTGTGCACCCAGGAAAGGTCAGAGACGAAACGTGTGTGGATCGATGGGGCGTCTATGCCAACCGTTGACAAACACTTAGAAAATTTGTTTGAGTCTCTCACCTTTAAATTCTCTGACCAATTTGACGATTGTGAAGCACAAAAGAGGGACCAGTCGTCGACTCAAAGATGGATTGTTGGTCGAGGTCTTGTCTGTGAGGTTCTTATTTTCCTGCATGTTTTTATTTAGTCTTAACTAATTAATTAAAGGTTTTGGTTTTTTTTAGGTATTAAGTTAAATATAATTAACTCAATTAACCCCCCATATAAATCCCAACCCCATTAGTCTAATTACAACTCCAAAAACAAAACTCTCTTCCTTCTCACTTCTTTCTCTCTCTATTGGAAGACACCATTTAAGATCAAGCTAGGGGAGGGTTTTAGGGGATGTAAGGGAACGATTTATCCATCAATACTTCATCAAAAATTGAGGTATGGTATATAACTAACGTTTTAACCTCTTTCCTTAAAGAGTTCTTTCTAAGTAATTTCAAAAGTTGAGTTTTCATGTTGGTCTTTCTCAATCTCAAAAATTCTGTTGCGAATTGAATTTTTTATAATTTATTTTGGATATTTTAAGTATATTAACATATATTCTATCTTAATTATGATATATCTTGATGTTTTTGTCTAGTTTGTAGAACATGACCCTTAACATTAGGTTTGAGCTTGATATGAATTCGGTTGTATTTAGGTCAACTTACTTAGTTATTGATTGAATTACTACTAGATGATGTTGTTACACTAATCATATACAATATAGGGTGATTGGTAGTCTTTCATGCTAATTCTTGAGACGATAATCTAGGTTATAAAGTAAATTGACCTAAGTATGTTGTCTTAAGCTATGATGTAGTATTGAATTGTGATGTATTGATTCTTCTAGCCTTGGTATCATGTTTATTATTGACTTATGATGATGTTTATCCAACTAAGGTTTCATTTAGGTCTTATGGTAACACCTTGATGATGAACTACAAAGGAGACTTGGTAAGTCTTATTACCTCTATCATTTACTTCAAATTATAGTTAATTGTAATTAAGTCATGATGTTGTATTCGAGTATGACTTGTATTAGAATTTAGAGGATGGTATGATGTTGAATTTAAATGTATTGTTGATTATGATTGTGAGGTGTTGGCTTAAGATGTAAATGTTATAAGGAGGGTGAATGATTTACCGATGTTCCTTTAATGAGATGAAGATGTTAATGTGCTAACCTCACCTGTATGAATTGTAATGAAAGGATTTATGATCATGCAATTCTTATTGAGCTATTTATTATGATGATTATACAAGGGGTATATCCTATGAGCTAAACTAAGTTATGATTTATAATAAAGGCTTTAAGACATTTCAAAAAGGGACTCTAGCTTAGCACCGAGTGAACTAGAGTGAAGAGTGTCTCTTCCTATATATGGAAAGTAGGATCACTGATGTACTGTTGAGATTAGAGACTACAATTCATGTATCATAAAAAGGGTCAAAACTATTTCTCCTATTTCTTGAACTATGTTTCCGCCATAGAAATACTAGCTAGTGGATCTAGGTAGTGCTATGTTTCATGTTTTGGTACAATCTTTGCATGTAGTACACCTTCCTTCAGTGTAGGGTTTTATGATATCAGATTTCACTTTAGCTAATGTGGTCTATGTCAGTTCGGGAAAGATGTTTCAAAAAGGTAAAATGAACTAAAGGATTAAACTCTAACTATGATAACCTATGTTGTCTAGCTTAGTCTAGGTAGCGGTGTGAGACTCTACCTAAGCATTTCACTAGTTAGCCTTGAGGGGAGTCGTAAAAGAATGTTCTTATGTATGAATATGCTTTTGATTATATATGATATATATATGATAAACTTTCATATTGTTGATACTATATGGTGATTAGTTTCTCTTATGTATATGTGTTGGTATATATGCTTAAAGTAAGATGATATGTACTCTTAAATTCTATGTTATGTGAAGTAAACTGCTAGTCATGATTCTTGTTGGGTTACTTGATTGAGTAAGGTTATGGGGCTTTGCTTTGTCATTGCACTTGTTGACTAAATAGGGGTTTATAGTTAATAGTCTTACTTTGGTTATGTTCTAATGAACTCTTTTCATGGTTATTGTTAATATGATTGGATGATAGAGGTAGTTGAATATGGATCTAATTATACGCTATGCATGTTGCCTTGACTAGACTTTATGATGTTTGTTTTTTACTCTACATGCTAACCCCATTTCTTCCTTTTTCCAAATATTTTAGGTTCTGGTCGTTGATGTGCTTTTAAGAGGACATTGAAGAAGGCTTGGATCTTTTATTAATTGAAGTAGGGTAGATCCTCAGTTTCCGAGAGAGAAGCAGCTATTTAGCTAATGGAGTTGCTTTTTAGTTAAAGACTTCTATGATGGTTTTTCAATTTAGTATGAGACATTGTAGCCCATGTGAGGCATTTTTGCTATGATGTATGGTTTATACCCAAGTTGTTACACTACTATTAGATGGTTATTAGATGAGACGACTACTATGACTATTACGACTATGTTATATTTCATTTACTGATGTGCAATAAAAGTAGAAGACTTAAGTAATCTTCCTATACTAAGGGTCTATGTATACTCGATGTATATATGTTATGTGTATGTAGAGGTCTATGTAAAAATCCAGGCATAAGTAATGAAATATTATAAATTTTTCGCTAAATTTGACCTACGAATGTAATGATGTCATCTAAGAGGATAGTCATAGTCCTCAAAGAGGACCATGATCCCGGTTAGTCTAGGGGTAAACATAGATATGAAAAATTTAGTACCAAACCATGAGGTTGAATTATCTTTAAGTCAATGTCTCTCTTAACCACGTCTATGTAAGTTCGTATTCATAATTGTTAAGCGTGCCACACTTATGGATAGAAACCTACGTGATGCCTAGGAAAATCTATTGTGTGCTTTTACATCTAACCTATTGTTGTGACTATAGGAAATGAACAGTTGAAGGAATTCAACAAAAAGTCTTGAAGAGGAGATTGCCAATGTTGGAGCTCCTCCCCATGTTTATGAAGTTCCTCCTCTTGAGGAAGGTGAAAATTATAACCAAGCCAAGGTGAATCCTCCTTCTTTGACAGATGAGAACATAAGGGCCGCCCTCTTCCAAATGGCCCAAGCCATTACTACCCAAGCACAACCACCACTGCTCAAGCCCAAGCCATGACGACACAAGATAATCGGGATGTTGTACCCCATGCAAATTAACAAGTTACTACCATGGCCTCTTGTCTAAGAGATTTCACTCGGCACTCGGTTGAATCCTCCTACTTTCTACAGGTCAAAAGTTATAGAAGACCACCAAGGGTTCATCGATGAAGTCAACGAGATACTTTTTGTTATGGGTTTATATACTCATGAGAATGCCGAATACCCACTTATCAACTCAAGGATGTGGATCAAGCATGGTATGTCCAATGAAGGGATAACAGGGCATTAAGGAGTTGTCCGATGACTTGGGAGATCTTCTATAAAGCTTTTCTTAATCGGTTTTGTTCTTAGGGAGATGAGGGAATCTAGAGTGGTGGAGTTCATGAACCTTCTCCGAGGAGGTATGAGTGTTTACTGATACTCCTTGAAATTCACTAAATTGTCAAACTATGCTCCTTATTTAGTTTTCCATCCTAGAGATGAAATGAGTCGCTTTCAAATAGGGGTGTCAGATGATATGCAAGAAGAGTGTCATTCGACTATGCTACATGAAAACATGAACATTTCTCGTCTTATGGTGCATGCCAAACATGTGGAAGAGGCAAGAGCTAAAAGGAAGAGTAGAGATGCTAAGAGGGAAAGATCATTTGATTGAGGTTCTTAGAAAAATAGGCTTGAGATTAAGACAAGCCTAGATTTAAAAAGCGGGTTTGTAATAAAGTTCGTTAAAAATTCCATAAGGCTAGTGGTGATAGGGTGTTTAACTCTACGCCTTAGAAGGGAAAGGGTACTAGTTCACCAACAAAAAAGTCAAGATACTTAGATACAGCAAGGCAAATGTAATCAGGGCTATTGGCCAACTCGAGACATTGAAGATTGTCTAAATCAATAGGCGCATTCGAGAATATTTGTCCATGGATATTGGATTAAAGAACTATGGTGATAGTCTTAAGGTGATGTACAATTGTTTATGGTATAGTAAAAGTGGGCATAAGGCTACGGTTCAACCTAATGTGAGGGGTCAAGACAATTGTAGTTGTCAAGAACAAGCAATCGGTTCAAATGAGGCTCCCAATACGAACCGCTTTTATGCCCTCCGCTTTAGGGGTGAGCAAGAGAATTTTCCCGATGTGGTGACCAGTATGTTGAAAGTATTTTGTATTGATATATATGACCTACATGATCCAGGTGCTACTTCATCATTTGTTACTCCTCTAGTAGCTAAAAAGTTTTACATTTTTCCTTATATTTTGAAGGAAACTTTTATATTGTCTACCCCGGTGGGTGAGTCGGTTGTTGCAAAAGGGTAAATAGAAATTGTCCAATAATGTTAACCGATTGAGTTTCTTATGTTAAACTAACAGAACTTGATATTCTTGACTTTGATGTCATTTAGGACATGAATTGCTTGCATATTTTCTTTGCCTTTGTTGATTGTAGAATGAGGGTGGCGAAATTTAACATTCCAAATGAGCCAGTTGTGTTGAAGGGGTGAAATTCTATTCCTACAGGGTGTATCGTCATTTGTCTAAAAGCATGCAAAATGATAACGAAATGTTGCCTGTACCATATTGTAATAGTCCAAGATTTAAATTCCAAAATTCGTCCTATTGAGTCGGTCCCCGTAGTGAGTGAATATATGGATGTCTTTCCTCATGATAATCCAGTAATCCTCCCGATCAGAAAATTGATTTTTGTATCAACTTATTACTAGATACAAATCCCATTTCTATTACTCCTTATCGGATGGATCTGACAAAATTGAATTAATTGAAGGCTCAATTCAAAGATTTACTAGACAAAGGCTTTATTAGACCTAGTATTTCTCCATGGGGTGCTCCATTTTTGTTTGTGAAAAAGGAGGATGGGTCTGTAAGAATGTTTATTGATTATCTACGACTCAATACAGTCACTATTAAGAACAAATATCCTCTCCCTCGGATTGACGACTTTTTTTATCAACACCTAGGGGAATCTACTTTTCTATGATTAACTTGAGACCGGGGTATTACAAACTTACGGTAATAGGGAAGGATATACCAAAGACGACATTCCACACTAGATATGGTCACTATGAATTCTTAATAATGTCCGTTGGTCTCAAAAATGCCACGTCCTTTTATGGATCTCATGAATAGGTTGTATCAAAAATACCTAGATTAATTTGTCATTGTCTTCATTGACAACATCTTGTACATTTGAAAAATGAGGGTGATCTCATGAACCATTTGAGGGTGGTGTTACAAATTCTTAAGAAGAACTTATTATTTTCCATTTATTGCAAATTTGAGTTTTGGTTGAGGTTAGTGACATTTAATAGTCATATAATCTGTAGTGAGGAAGTTGAGGTTTATCCAAGGAAAAAAAAGGGATGAAAGATATGCCTAAACCATTGACTTCAACCGAAATTAGGAGTTTCTTGGTTCTAGAAGGTTATTATTAGAGGTTTATCTATGGACTTGCACCCATTGAATCTCCATTGACTACTTTGACCCTAAATTGTAAGAAATTTTAGTGGTCGGAGACATGTGAGAGAAGTTTTCAAATGTTGAAAGATAGGCTTACTTCTGCTCCAGTGTTGATCTTACCAGAGGGTACAAAGGGTTTTATTGTATATTGTGATGCATCCCGGGAAGGTTTAGGGTGTGTGCTTATGCAACATTGAATCGTGATAGCCTATGCTTGTAAGAAACTTACTGCACATGACAGAAACTATCCGACTCATGACCTTGAGTTAGCGGCTGTGGTTTTTTCATTTAAAATATGGAGATATTACTTGTATGGTGTCCGTTTTGATGTGTAGACCATAAAAGTCTCCAATATGTGTTTACCCAAAAGAAGTTGAATCTTTGAAAAAGAAGGTTGTTTGAATTGTTGAAAGATTATGACATGAATGTCCTCTATCACCCCGACAAGGCCAATGTTGTTGTGGATGCTCTATATCGTATGACTATGGGTAGTGTGTCTCACATAGACGAAGCCAACAAAGACCTAGTGAAGGACGTTCGTAGGTTCACTATGTTGGATGTGAGGTTGGAAGATTTTTGAATGTATGTTTCATGGTCTATCAGAACATTGAGTCATCATTGGTTGTTAAGGTGAAGTCCAAACAACACCTTGATAAATCATTGACGGAGTTGAAGGAAACGCTCCATGGAAAGCTTAATGAGGCATTTTCCTTAGCGGGGACGGTTTTTTTAGGTACCAAGGAAGATTGTGTGTTCCCAAGGTAGATGAGTTGAGCAACCGGAACCTTGAGGAAGCCATGGGTCCTTCTACTCCATTCATTGATGTTCAAAATTTCCAACAAGTGAAAGTCAAGCATCAAAAGTTGGGTAGCTTAGTACAAGAAATCCAAGTTCCTACTTGGAAGTGGGAAGACATCATGATGGATTGGTAGTAAGTTTACTTCGGACTCAAAGGCAACCTGACCCTATATGAGTGGTTTTGGATACGTTGACTATGTCCGCTCATTTTATTCCAATCAAGTCTACTTATTCGGCGAAATATTTTGCTAGGATATTCATAGATGTGATTGTGCATCGCAATGGTATTCTATTTTCGATCATATTAGATCGGGGTACACAATTCACATCTAGGTTTTGCTGGTCATTACTAGAAGGTTTGGGTACCAAGGTGAATTTAGTTACTACTTTTCGTCCGCAGACGGATTGTCAAGTAGAGTGTACTATAAAAACCCTTGAAGATATGCTTAGGGCTTGGATTATTGATCTTAAGGGAAATTGGGATAGTTATTAGCCTTTTATGAAATTTTCTTATAATGATAGTTTTCATTCATTCATCTCCATCGCTCCCTATGAAGCCATGTATGGTATGAGGTGTAGGTGTCCTATTAGATAGATTGAAGTGGGTGAGCCCTTGCTTATTGATCCCGATTTGATTTATAAGACTTTGGAGAAAGTTCAAATCATAAGGAAACGGTTTCAAACGGCTTATAGTCGGCAAAATTCTTATACCAATCATGGGAGAATGGATTTGCAGTTTGAAGAAGGTTATAAAGTGTATTTGAAAATCTCTCCTATGAAAGGGGTGGTTAAATTTGGAAAGAAAGGAAAATTGATTCGCCGTTATATGGGTCCCTATGAAATCTTGAAAAGTGTTCGTAAGGTTGATTATGAATTTACACTTCCTAGTGAATTGGCTTCAGTTCATCATCTTTTCCATGTCTTCATGCTAATGAAGTGTATCGGTGATCCGAAGACTATTCTTCTTATTGAGGGTCTTGGTGTGAAGTACAACCTCTCATATGAGGAAGTTTCGTTTCAAATTTTTGATATGCAAGTTAATAATTTAATGAATAAGGAGGTGGCTTCCGTAAAGGTGTTATGGAAGAATCACCTAGTTAAGGGTGCAACATGGGAGGAAGAGGCTGACATGAAGTCCCATTACCCTTATCTTATAGATAACTAAGGTTAGTAGTTTTACTAATAATGAAAATAATGACTAAAATTAAAATTGCTTTGATTTTTAGTGAAGTCTTACAAAAGATGCATTTTTGATATTCTTACAGTCAATCACTGTGAAAAAATGCATTTGTTCTTCAAATGTTTCTCTTTCGCTTATTTTGAGTTACCTCATGCATTTTGACATTGTAAGTCTTTATTAAATAATATATAGCATGTATTTTCGTTTAAATATTACATAATTGACTCATAAATATTATGTTGAGCTCTTGTTGTTGTAAGAATGATATTCCTCATAATGTAATGTTGAGCCTTATGTGTGGCAATTGAAGTTTTAAATTGCCTTGGGTAAGTGATATGTTTGAAGTTGTTATGTATTGTTTTTGAATGGGCTTCTAGTTTTCAGTAGATTCCTTTCTTCTAAAGATATATAGTGTCATTTGAGGAGGAATGTTCTTAAGGGGGGATAATGTAATACTTTTAAAACAAAAGACCTGTTCTTGAGCCTAATATAAGTGTCATAACGTTTATACACTATTTAAAGGTCTATTTTTAATGAATATAAGTCATTCAGGAAGATTAGAAACCAAAACATCTAAGAATGTCCATGACGTTCGGAAACTAGTTCAAAGAGGTACTAGCATGCCTTAGCCTAGTTGACTAGCTTTTAGGAGTCGAAAATAGATAGAAATTTGTGGAAGGGTGTCTAACATGGGTTTAAGTTGATTCATAGTCGAAACTTATGGTACAACTCCCAAGGACCAATCAGGGGCCCTTAAGAAGGACCCATGCAAGTGGAGTCAAAAGTATCTTGTCTTAAGCTATGATATAGTATTGTATTGTTATGTAGTGATTCTTCTAGCCTTTTTATCAAGATTGTTATTAACTTATGATGATGTATACCAAAATTAGGTTGAATTGAGTGTTTGTGGTAAGACCTTGATGATGAACTATGAAGGAGACTTGCTAAGTCTTATGATCCGTACCCTTTATTTCAAATTGTGGTTAATTTTTATTAAGTCATGTTGTTGTATTGGAGTATTCATTGTATTATAATTGATAGGATGGTATGATGTTGAATTGAAATGTCTTGACTATGATTGTGAGATGTTGGCTTAAGATGTAAATGTTATAAGGATGAGAATGTTAATGTACTTACCTGACCTATATGAATTGTAGTGAAAGGACAATACTCATGCAATTCTTATTGAGCTATGATTTTGATGAATATATAAGGGTTAGACACTATGACCTACAATAAGCTATGATCATTAATAAAGACATTAAAGACATTTCCAAAAGGGACCCTACCTTTTCACCGAGTGAACTAGAGTGAGGAGTGTCCTTTACCAAATAGGGAAGGTAGGACCACTACTGTACTCTTTAGATAGGAAACTACAATGCATGTAGCATAAAGAGGGTACCAAGTATATCTCCTAGTTGTTGAACATTGTCTCCCCCACAGGAATACTAGCTAGTATATCCAAGTAGTTGCTATGTTCATATTTTTGTATTACCTTTGCACGTAGTCCACCTTCTTTCAATGTACGGTTCCATGACACTAGATTCAAGATTATCTCATATGATCTATCTTTTTTAGGTCAGGATGTATCCAAAAAGGTAAAATGAACTAAAGTATTGAACTCTAACTAAGATTAACTAAGTGGTTTAGCTTAGTCTAGGTAGGGGTGTGGGACTCTACCTAAATATTGCACTTTTTATCCTTGAAGGGAGTCTTAGAAGGATGTTCTTATATATGAAAATGATTTTAATGCTATATGAAATGTATATGATGAACTTGCACATTATTGATAATATATGTTGATTGGTGTCAGCTATGAATATGTGATGTTCTATGTTGTTAAAGTATGATGTTATATACTCCTAAATGTTATGATATGTGTTGTAGTATGTTAGTCATCATTCTTGTTGGGTTACTTGATTGACTAAGGTTATGGGGCTTTGGTTTCTCATTGAACTTGTCTACTTGATAGGAGTTCATGGGTAATTTTCTTTCATTAGTCATGTTGAAAGGTATCCTTATTCATGGTTGTTACTATTATAACTTGATGATAAAGATTCTTGTATATATTTTCAAACATATGCTATGCATATTGACTTGACCAGATTGGTGTTCTTGTTCTTGTGATGTACATGCCTATGACCTAATCAACATGTCATATTGGTTTGTATGGTATTGTTGAATATGCATAAGTGTATTCGATGTAATTGCATGTCATTATGAAATTTCTCATTTGTTAGCATGATTTTAAAGTATGTGGGCATATTCTCTCATACTATGTACAAGTGGTTTACTAACCCCATTTCTTCATTTTCCCCCACATTTTAGGTTCCACTCATTGAAGTGCTCTCGAAGACGACTTGAAGAAGGCTTGGATATCTTGATCATACAAGTACGGTAGGTCTCACTTTTTGAGAGCATTGAAAATATCTAGATAATAAAGTTGTTTTGAGTATAAGACTTCTATCTTTCTTTCTTCTCCATTTAGTATGAAACATTATATATTCCAGGTGAGGCATTCTTAGTTTGATATATGGGTTATGACCAAGTGCATGCACTCTTATTAGATGGTAATGAGATGAGGCGACTTTTATAACTATGATATATTTTATATACATATGTGCAATAAAAATAGAAGAGTACGTAATCTTCCTAAACAAAGGTTCTGTGTATACTCAATATATATATACTATGTGTATGTAGAGATCTATGTAAACCTATAAGTAGAAGTAATGAAAAGTTCTAAATTTTCCGCTACATATTACTATGAATGTAATGTTGTAAGGGAAGAGGCTAATTTTAGTCCTTAAAGAGGACGACAACGCCGTCTATTTCTAGGGGATACTCCCGATGTGACACTAGGCTAATCAATCAACATGTAATTGGTTATGTTAATTTTATGTATACTTGCTGCCTATGATAAGGTCTTATGTTAAGTATTATGTGAAGTAAAGTTAATATAGGTACATAATGACTAGAGCTTACTATAAAGATATTGTATGTCTTCAATAAATGAGTATTATGCATTTTTATCTGTTCTATGATGTTATGTGATGTATCATTTAGTAAGATAACTGTATAGGTGTACTAGGATCGGAAAGGGTATGGCACCTTGTCTATGCATTGTTGTTGTGTACCTTGATAGGATAGTTCCTAGGTTGGTCTTCTAAGTACATGAATAGTAATGCTTGAATATGTCTTTTATGCTATGATGTTAAGTATATGATATGATAAACTACCAATCTGCATAATGTCTTAAAGTGTTGATACGAAAGGATTACTCTTACAGTTACACCTATAGATTTATGTATAAAAATATAAACAAAAAATAATGTATTATGTGGAAGGTTTGATCACATATATGTACACATACACACATGTTGACTTCCCCTGCAGGAACTTTCACCTATGGTTTCACATCAGGTGTTGAATTTCATTGAGGAAGATTTACCCATGCTTTCTCATTAGATTAGGCTGTAATGCTAATTATCATGTAGATGGTTATGTATATCTATTAATTCCATAAACTATGATTGCCACATAGGATCTAGAAAGTGATTTCACTTGTATGCTAGCATGTGTTAATGTTCTACCTTTGATAGGTAAGAACACCTTCCTTTGGTGTAAGGCTCTACAACACGAAACTCCATGTTTAGCACCCATAGTCTTAGTATCGGTAATGGATTTAGTTTCCCTAAAGTAAAATGGACAATGGATGTGCAGTAAGGACCCTTACTAGGATGACCTAAGTGTACTTACATTGTGTAGGTGGGGTATGAGACTTCACCTATGCATTGCACAAGTGTCTCTTGAGGGAAGTCCTAGGAAAGTGTTCTAATGTATGTGACTATATTTATGTTCCTTATGCATGGAATGTTAGTATTTTTCTATTTGTTGTGGTTAAATGAATGGTACGAGCCTATATGAAGTGATCTTGTTGTATATTCATAGTGTTGGCCTTACTTACTACACAATGAAGGTCTTTCTTGATATGAATGAAGTTGTATATATTACCATATGATATAAAGTGAAGTTAGTATATATGCAAGTTGAGGTTTCTTACTTTAAAGTCATGAGAGTCTTGACTTAAATGTTTCTATAATGTACTATATTTCTATGATGGTATGTGTTGTCTTGTGTAGGTTGTAACTATGGTTTCACTATGGCCATAAGGCTATGCATTGTACCAAGTATCACTAAGGGGTTACTTGGAAGGTTAAGGAATTAAGAATAAAATGATTCACTGTAAAGAATAAATAAGTGTCACATCCGGGGAGCACCCCTTAAAAGTAACATAGCATGCTCGACCTCTCGAAGGTCTTATACAAGCTCATAGTTAACATTCATCGCATTGTGATAGTAAATTAAGAGGAAAATTTAAACATTCTTAGAACATCATATGCTAGAACATTAATTCATATTTATATAAAATATCATATTACTTACTTATATTCTAAGTCTCTTTGCCATCTTAGACTCAACAACATTAGAGTACATTAGGGACACGACCATTATAACATAATACATAAGTATACTACATTATAAAACTTTACGGTAAACATAAGTTGGAGATCCTTGAACTTAAGGATTCCTTCCTATTAACTTTGGAATTATCTATCAAGCTCCACACCATTTGACATCCTTTAAGCATCCATAACTAATAATTTGTGTAAAAATTGGAGAAGAATGGGATTAGTACTAGAATGCACTATGTATGACAGTCATGCAAAAACATACATTAAAAAAGGATATTTTCTTGAAATCATACATCATGCTTTTTTGAGTAAATCTTTATAAAAACGTTATAAAATTGTATTTATATCGGTCACATACTTCATATTGACATATTCAAAAGCCAAACATCATGGAAAATCATATATAGAATTTAAGTAATTTTTGAGGTCACTTTATTGTAAGCTCCTTTTACTTTACAGTGAGGTACCCTTTCTTTTATTTACTAACTTCGCAAGTAAAATCTAGTTATATGTGGTGAAATTCATCACTTTAGGACACAAATATATCATACATACAACCTACACAAGTCATCGCATATCATTATAGAAGTATAGCACATGATAGACCGCTTGAAACACATCGAAAATCCAAGACATTTCTTAAAGTCTAAAATACTTGTCATTAGGTATAAACATTGTTTTAACTCTTATAGTAATTAATTTATCTAATTTAGGGAATTAGAAATAAAACATCCAAGAACGTCCATGACATTCAGAAAAGTAGCTCATGGAAGTAATAGCGTGCCTTAGCCGCTTTGACTAGCTTTTAGAATTCAGAAATCCATAAAAAATTGTGTCAGGGTGGTTAACATGTATTTAAGTAGATTCATGGTTGAAACATCCCGGTACGACTCCCGAAAGACAAACCCATGTCCCTTGATGATGACCCTTGTACATTGGAGTAAACACTGCCTGGGCAGTGTGCACCCACGAAGGGAAATCAATGGGGTGTGTGTTGATCTACAGGGCGTCGATGCTAAACCTAGACCAACAATTATTGAATTTTTCTGAGGCCCTATCCTGAACAGCATCTTACCAAAACGATGAGTGTGCATCACGTATGAAGGGCCTGTCGTCGATAGACTAACCATGTATCGATCGTGGTCTCATCGATAGGGCCTGTAATTCTTGTACATTTTTATTTTAGTCTAGAAAAATTAATTTAGGGGTTCGGTGGTTAGTTAGGGATTAAGTGAAGTCTAATTAACATAATTAACCCCCATAGAAAGACAACAACCCCATTTGTCTAATTACAACAATCAAATCAAAACTCTCTTCCTTCTCTCGTATCTCTCTCTCTTTATTGGAAGAAACCGTTGAAGACAAGCTAGGAAAGGTATTTAGGGGATGTAAATGGACTATTTAACTATAAATTCTTCATCAAACATTGAGGTATGGGATCTAATTCACCTCTTAGACCACTTTCCTCAAAGGGTTCTTTCAAAGTATTTTCAAAAGTTGAGTTTTGATATGGGTCTTTCTTAATATCGAATTTTATGAATTGGGTTTTTTTATGTTTTCTATTGGATAATATGAATTTATTAACATGTATTCAAACTTAATTTTGATATATCTTTGTGATTTGGTCTATTTTGTAGAAGATGACCCTTAACCATTAACCCTAGGTTTGAGCTTGATATGAATTAGGTTGTATTTGGTTAAATTAATGTGGTTATATGTTGAATTACTACTAGGTAATGTTTTTACGTTAATCATGAAAAATTAGTATGATTATTTCATGATCTCTTTCCTTTACTTTAAATTGTGGTTAGTTGTGATTAAGTCATGATGTTGTAATGGAGTATGGCTTCTATTAGGATTTATAGGGTGGTATGATGTTTAATTGAAATATCTTAATTATGAAATATTAGGTGTTGGCTTAATATGTAAATGTTACAAGTAGGGTGAATGACTTACCTATTATCCTTATCATGATATGTAGATGTTAATGTGCTAACCTCACCTATATGAATTGTAATGAAACGGTTTATACTCGTGCAATTTTTATTGACCTATTAATGATGATGATTATTCAAATGGTAGACCCTATGACCTAAACTAAGCTATGGTTGATAATAAAGGCTTAAAGACATATCAAAAAGGGACTTTAGATAAGCACCAAGTCAACTAGAGTGAGGTGTTTCTCTTCCCATATTGGGAAGGTAGGATAACTAAAGTACTCTTGAGATTGAATATTACAATACATGTAGCATAAAGAGGGTCCCAACTGTATCTCGTAGTTCTTGAGCTATGTTGCCCCTATAGGAATACTAGCTAGTGAATCCACGTAGTTGCCATGTTTTATGTTTTGGTACTACCTTGGAAAATAGTCCGCCTTCCTTCAGAGTAGGGTTTTATTACAATGGATTCCACATTACCTCATGTGGTCTTTTTCGATTAGGGAAAGATGTTCCTAAATTGAAAAAATGAACTATAAGATTAAACTTTAAAAAAGATTACATAAGGGGTCTAGCTTTTTCTAGGTAGGGGTATGGGACCTTATCTAAGCAATACACTACTTATCCTTGAGGTGTGTTTAGAAGGATGTTTTTATGTGTGATTATGCTTATAATTCTATATGATATGTATATGATGGACTTGCACATTATTAATAGTATATGTTGATTAGTTTACTTATGAATATGTGATTATTTATGTTGTTAAAGTACGATGATATATACACCTAAATGTCGTGTTATGTGAAGTAGGATATTAGTCATGAATCTTGTTGGATAACTTGATTGATTAAGGTTATGGGGTTTTGCTTGGTAATTGCATTGTTGACTTGATAGGGGTTCATGGAAAATTATCTTGATTTTTCTTTTAATTAAATGTACTCTTATCCATGCCTATTGTAAATATGACTTGATGATAGAGTTACTTGAATATGTATCTAACTATTGGCAACGCATGTTGACTTGACTAGACATGATAATGTTTTTTTGGTAATGTACATGCTTATGGCTTAATGATCCTGTCCTATGGATTGATATGGTCTTGTTGAATGTGCATAAAGGTTCTTAATGGAAAACGCATACCTTATGAATTGTCCCTTTTAGCACGATTTGATCTTATATGTGCATATGGTCTCATACTTAGTACAAGTTGTGTACAAACCCCATTTATTAATTTTCCCCAACATTTTAGGTTTTGGTCGTTGAAGTGCTTTGAAGGAGATTTGAGGAAGTCTTGGATCTCTTATTCATCGAAGTAGGGTAGGTCCTCAACTTACGAGGGTGACGCCACTATCTATCTTATGGAGTTTGTGTTTTAATCAAAGACTTCTACATTTTTTTCTTTCCATTTAGTATAAACATTGTATATCCCATGTATGGTATTTTTACTTGTTGTATTGATAATGCCCATATTTGGATATTATTAGACGGTTATGAGATGAGACGACAATTAGGACTTTTATGTCTATGTTATACTTGTAAGACCCCAAAAATTAGATAAGGTGTGTATATACTAACAGTTTTTTATTAAAGATATAATGTCCTAAATATGATTAAAATATAGTATAGATGCAGCAGCTAAAATATTAGAGGTATTACAAGTCAAACGTAAAGGGACGACTAAGACGTTTGACGACTAAGTTACCTAGATTCCTAATATATTGTTCTATGTGTTTATAGGTGTTTCATAAATTTATAAGGTCCTAAAATATCTTATTATATGGTTTATAGGAAGTTTTGAAAGTTTGAAGTGATTTGGAAGCCGAAAGTCGAGGGCCAACCAAGACGTTCGACGACTAGTCGCTTATGTGCCTCATGTGTCTATGCATGCTTAAATTTATATCAAATGAGTCTAATAATTCCAAAAATTGTTTATGAAATGATATCTATGTTTTTATAAGATGTTTCTTGATGTTTGGAGGCCAAACACCCAAGAACATCCAAGGTGTTAGAAAGATAGCCCCTAAGATGTTCATCATATGTCACGTTTGGGCCAAGGTTGTTTGGACGTCTTATAGGTGTTTGTTTTTGATGAAATTTATGTGTAAGGTATATAAATTTGTAAGGGTTATAATCATGTTTGAAACGTCTGGGTATGACTTCTAAAGGGACCCACAAGAGGCCCCAAAAGAAGGAACCAAAGCTGCTTAAGACACTGCCTGGGAAGTGTCCAGTGACCGCCCCAACGACGGATCGTTGGTCCACCAACGTCCCTTGGAGAAGGTATAATCGATGGGGAATTTACATGGGCAGGTATCAAGAAAATATTTGGCTAAGTACCCAATCACGGAGACCAAGCAGAGCCCGTCATGGCCTCGACGCCACATCACTGCCTTCGTCGTGGCTGTCCTACAACTGGCAGCCTTCGTCTGTTCCATTAAAGCGATGAATAGGAAATTTACATCACGTCATAACCTAATTAAAATAGGTTTATTTAGATATTTAGGGTGTATATAAGACATAAAAAACTTGATCACCCTGTTCAAGAATCCTCTCAAAAGATTTAAAACCATTCCCTCAAAAAATACTCTCTAGAAATCACAATTGTTGGTGAATCTCAAGAAAAGATTCGAGCTGGGTTTTACAAGGATGAATAATCAAGTTAAAGAGGTTTTCAACTATGCAAAGTTATGGAGATATTAATCTCTAGTTATCTTTTCATCTAGAGAGCCATTCTCAAAGATTTCAAAAGAAAAAAATATGATCAAAGTCCTTCTTCTTCAATCTGCCATGGGTTTTTTGCAAAATGGTTTCAACGATTGAATCATGATTAATTGAAGTTAATACAGTTGTTTTAACGTGTTTTTCAATCCAATTTAATTATAAACTCATGCTCTACCACTTAAATTATTTAGCTTTGCATGGCCCTTACGATCTTGATTTGTTGTCGATTGAATTATGATTCTATTACGTTGAAGTGATTGTATATAATTCTATTTACATGAGTTTATGTTTAATTTCTTATGATAATTACATGATGATAGATATATGAAGATTTGAACATGAATAGCCTATGTTTCTACATGTTGCCTTCAAGTCGATTGGGAGATTGGTAGTGTAGAGTTTTGATTATGCATGAACTGCTGGAGCTACTATTTTAGGGTGATATAATGAATGAATTTTGTAGGTATAAATCCTTAATGAACAATATAAGAAAGGCTTGCATGAATTGGTCAAGATTTCTTTATGGATTCAAAAAGTTAAGTGTGTGACAAATCTTGAGTTGTTATTATATCAAGCATGGTTTCTTATTGATTTCCTACCGACTTAGCCACTGGCTAATGAGTGTATTGTTGATAAAATATGAATGATTATCAAAGCCTTAGAGAGTTCATAGTATTCGTAAATTCTTCTATACTCTAGCAAATCGATAAGCCTAAATGCCTTGGTTGTAACCTTAATCATGAAGGTATGTAATTATGATTTAAATAGGGTAAAATGTAGGATTATCTACTTTCTTAGACTCATAATATGTATAAAATATTATCTAAATCAATTCAAGGTAAATTAGCTAATGATTTATGTTATTCTACTTTCCTAGTATGTTGATGTGTTGTATTATGTTAAAGTATAATGTTGTAGAGACTTGTACATGGTTTACTATGTGTTTAAAGTACATTTATATACTGCCATATATGAATTTTGTTGATGAATAAGTTGTATTGATCAATGATGATCAAACGGTGAGAAATTGGTAAGCATTCTTATTCCCTCTACTCTTCTACTTCTCTATTTCTTTATAGTAATACTGATGAACCCTTTTATGGCATTGTGTATAATGGTTCACTTATGGTGGCGGTGTTTAGTTTATTGTCATTATATATGTGCTGACCATGACCTTGAATGAAAATTAATGAATATGTGATTTCGAGATTTAGATGATCACCTTATGATGGAATTATGCCTATCTTCCTATCTAGTTGTTATCTAGGTTGTCTTGATATTGTATGAGCATGTGAATATACATGTTATATTTTTGTATATTTTTGTCTATTGATGTGTAAAAAATTTTTGTAGCCCCAACCCATTTACCCTTTGAATGAAAGTGTAAATAGCGAATGTTAGGAGCTTTGGTTATAATTTTTATATTGTCTTGCCTCCTATGGTATTATATGTTGTGTGGTATGTTCTTGGAAGTTAATGTGGTCTAAGAGGGTGGATGCCTCAAGGAGTAATTGATAGCCATTATGTGATCATGTTGACTAATGTACACACACTCTCACTTTCATGCATGTTACAAGTAGTATAGGTCATTGTGTCTAAATGAATGGTATTTCTCTTATTCACCAATGTCTACTACTATGCATGTTAAGTATATATATGTGAATTATGTTATGTATTCCTTTCTAGGATTACTTGATAGGTTTACTAGTATGGGCAAGGGTATGGGACTTTGTCTATACATTTGACATGTGTATCTTGATAGGATAGTTCCTATGTTTGGTTTCTATGTATATGAAAGATTACACTATGAATATGTTATGAATACGACTTATATGAGATGATGTTAAGTATATGATATGATGAAGTATGAATGTGCATAGTGACTTAGAGTGTTAATATGAAATAATTGCTCGTATAGGTACACGTATAGACTTATGTATTAATATATGAACATGTGTGACATTATGTGTTATGTGAAAGGTGTGCTCATATATATTTATACAAACAAACATATATGAATATCTAGTCAAGAGAGGGGCCTTGAATTGTGTATTCATGTGTACCCTAAACTAGATGATGTTTTACATATGATATGTTCATGTGAATGGATTCTTTACATGATTTAGGTTGATGAACATCAATCTATGAACTATGAGTTGAGCATATGAGGGTATGACTCTACTAAACATATGATTTGAAAAGTACAAATATAATAAAGTTTTTCAATAAAGGGAACTTATCTTAGCACCGAGTGAACTTGAATAAGAGTGTGTTTCTCTTTCCAATGTGTCTCTTGCCACAAAAGGATTGTAGCTAGTGTATTCCACCTAGGAATCTATGTCACATTTGGTTCTTCTCTGGCCGGTAGACCATCCTTTAACGTTGTGGGGTTTTATGACACCGGTTTCCATGTTAAGAATCACATGGTCTATGTCGGTTAAGGCTATAGTTTACCTAAAGTAAAATGGAAAACATAAGGTAAATGACAGCGACCCTAAATATAATGACTTTAGGGAGGTTACTTAGGATAGGTGGAAGTAATGAACCCATCTAGACATTGCACAAGTAGCTCCTTAAGAAGTTGTATGAAGGTTTTCTAATGCATGTAACTATGTATATGTTCTTTATTCCTTTTATTGTAGTATTTTTCTACTTGTTATGAACATGTTCATGATATGAGTCTTTATGCATGATGTTGACCTTGTTGAATATATGATGAAGGTTTTTACTGAACTATGTCTATGTGATATTATACTTATATGATGGTATATGTTTTCTATGATTTTTGGTTTTTTATTGTGTTTCTATGAAGTATAAAAATGATGTATATTCTATTGATAAAGGTTTTATGATGATTTACTCGAAATTGCATGAAGTATGATTTCAATGAAAATGTCCCTTTTAAATGCATGTTTTTGCATGCTTGCCATACTTAGTTCATTCTTGTGCTAATCCCATTCTTCCGTACTTTTTTATAAAAAGAGTATGCTATGGATTCTTAAAGGATGCTTATAATTGAGGAGCTTGTTAGGTGATTTCCCAAGCTCTAGGAAAGAAATCCTTTAATCTAAGGATGTCCTAATGTGTATTTATTGTAATGTCTTTAAATATTGTATGGTAATGTGATGTGTTTAATGGGACTTTCCCCTAATTTGATCTAATGTTATTGAGTCTAAGATGGCTAAGAGACTTAGAGTCTATATATGTGTTATGGCTTATCTTTTAAATGAATATGAAGTAAAGTTTGTAATTTATGAGGTGCAATGAAAAGCTTTAAATTTTCTGCTAAATTTACTATGTCAATGAGATGAATGATAACTATGGGCTTGTATAGGACCTATGAGAGGTCAAGTATGCCATGTTACTTCTAGAGGATGCTCCCCGGTCGTGACAAATATGGTAGCAGGGCACTAAGTTTTTAAAGGTGGTTTACGGTCCAAGAAGTCTCATATTGCCATGTCTAGTAGAGTCTTGTATCATTGTTGGTGAGTCGCGACACATCAAATTGTACTAGAGGCTATAGGATGATAGAGTTTCCCTTCTTCATCATTCTCATGTCGTTCCATAGAACCTAACTCTATATGATCTCTCTCTTATGTTATTTTGTCTGATTGTCTTTTATTTGTGATTGCTTGGATGAGATTTCTCTATTCTTCAGGGAGAAAAGGTGAGTTTAAAATGCTTATCTTTGTTTTATGGTTTTAATGAGTATGTGTGAAGGTGACACTTGTCCTTATGTGATAATCTCTATGCTTATAAACATGTAAATGACCTAGTGTGCTAATTATATGGACCAATGCGTGCATAAAGGTTTAAGATGAGGGGAGTATGCTGCTAACTGTAGTTTCTGTTGGGTTACTTGATTTAGTAGGGATATGGGGCTTTACTTTATCAGAGCACAGTTTAACCGTATGGGTATTATGATTGGTTATCTTACCTTAGTATGTATGAAATATCTCTTATTTGATGATGTGATGTCAATTATGGCAATATATGAAATATATATTAAATAGCAAGTTATGTTGAATAATGTCTGTCATAATATAGTTGAAACATGTTAGAAGTTATGGTAGTTAAAGTGAATTCTCTTAGATTGTTGTATTCGTATATGGTTATGTATGATGGTAGCCAAATACTAGGATTTGAACTTGGAATGTTTAATAACTTTCTATCGAATCATGCTATCCTATGAATGTATGTGATTAAAATTGTACATTGTCTTCTTTTGTATATTAGAGATACTTGATAAGTTGCTAGTGTAAATTAGAGTCCCTTGTAAAGACATAATCCTAGTTGTAATGATTGTATGCATGTTTATGAAGGATAAGTTGGTAAAGCTCTATATCTTATATCTCCATGCTTGTCCCATCATTAGTCTAGAGGTTGCATTTTTTTGATATTTGAAAGCATGCTCACTATGAATACTAAGCAACTTATTATATAATATTTGGAGAATCAAGGAATTGTCCTTTGATTGGATGTTGTTGAACTATGTGTAGAATTGATCTATATGAACATGATAATGAATGTGGAAAGGGGTTTTGCTCATTGGAAATAAAGAATGAGAATCTTTTCACATGATGAGTCGTAGAGTCATTTCTAATCTTCTTATTGTGTTATGAACCTCCTTGTTGTCTTCCTCAAATGATGTATGACCTTAGTGTGTATTGCATTGTAGGAAGACCTTATCTGAATTGAATAATATGATCAAAATTGATTGTTGAGGATGATTCGACTAAAATGATAAGATTTAGAATGCCTTAGTGTTTCTAAATTGAATTAATGAAAATTCCCTCTAAATTATTAATCACTTTAGGTGATGAAAATGAAGGTTGTGTAGTTAAGATCCTCTTTAAGTGGGGTTAAGTTACTCTACATGGGATTTGCCGTAAGTGGGGGATGGTGCTTGAGTAGTGAGGTTGTAGAAAATGTCTGAATTGTCCTTCTATTCTTACTTGAATTGGAAAAAAATGATTTCTTAGTAAGCTTATTCATGAATAGTCTTCCATAAAGAGTGAATTGCATGACCTCTATATGATTGGTAAGAATTGATTGATATCATCTTGGAGACATGCTGAATTTTCCAAATAGCATGAAACGAAATTTTGTATAAAGTCCATGTTTCTCATATTTACTTGAATTTTTATATGCTAATTGTGAATTTGACTTCAAAAAGTTGAGTCTTTTTCGGATGAATTATGTTGAGTCCCTTGAAAACTATGTGACTTTTATGATTTGGAATTTATAACTGTACCCTCATTCTTGAAAAGTGAAAGCATGTTTATCGAAGTGTCTATGTGTGTGCCTATAATTTGTGTTATTTTTACAAAGTTATGCTTACTATAAGGGTGAGTACTATATTAAGAAAAGAAATTTTGGATTGGCTTCATATTTTGTTATGATGTCGTTGGTGTGACTTGCCACTTAGACTTCACTAAGAAGAAACCATGAGCATGTTTTGGTTAAAAGTTGAAAATTTCTCATTTTTAGCGGAATTTGGCCTTGTACTGCTAAAGTGTGGAACTCATGATACATGTAAGTGTGTTGAGGAGAAGGACATTCCTCCATGGACACCACTTAGTATGGTATGACTGAGTATCACCTTTATGCACTAGGTCTAACTAATAAAGATCTTTGTGACATAACTAACTCAAGTTTATGTGCATTGAAGTATGAGTGCTTAAGTAACTTTGAGTATGGGTTATGATCTTCCAATGAGTAGCTTTTGAAGATTTTTCTTGTAATAAATTGACATTAAATGATTATGCTATGATTAGGAGAATGATGATTTCCTATGAACATGAAAAGGACTTTTGTGTTTGATGCATTAATGAGTGAGTGAATAAAGGTTTTTCTTGCTTGTGTGCATTGAGTGATAAAATGTTGTAATTATATTTTAAATGTTATGAACTTCTCTATGATGCATTGAAGTCCTTGTTGTGATAAAAGAGCCCTAAGTGTCATTCGTGGACGAATGTTCCCAAGTGGGGGATATTGTAAGATCCCAAATATGAGATAAGGTTTCTACATCCTAACATGTTTTTATTAAATTTCTAATTTCCTTAATATGCTTAAAATAAACTATATAGGTAGTACATAAAATATTAGAGGTATTGGAAGTCGAACGTTAAGGGATGACGAAAACGTTTAACAACTAATTCAAGTAGATACCTTATATGTGGTTCTATGTGGTTATGGGTTATTTATAAACCTATAAGGTCCTAAAATGTCTTATTATATGGTTTATAGGTAGTGTGCAAAATATTAAGTTATTTGGAAGTCGAACGTCAAGGGACAACCAAGAAGTTCGACGACTAGTCGCTTATGTGCCTCATGTGTCTATGCATTCTTAAATTTTTATGAAATGAGTATAATAAGTTCTAAAATGTTTTAAAATTATGCTTAATGTGGTTATATGAAGTTTCGTTAAGTTTGGAGTTTAAACGCCCAAGAACGTCCAAGGCGTTCGAAAGTTAGCCTCTAAGTTGTTCATCGTATGTCATGTTGGGGCCTGGGCTGTTTCGGCGTCTTATACGTTTTTATTTTTCATGAAATTCATTTTCAAGGTCTATATATTTTTAAGGGTTATAATAACGTTGGAAACATCAAGGTTCGACTTATAAAGAGCCCCACAAGAGGACTCAAAACAAGGACACAAAGTTGAATAAGACACTGCTTGGGCAATGTCCGTTGACGGACCCAACGACTGACCGTTTGTCCACCGACGGCCTGTAGAGTAGGTCTCAGCGATGGAGACTTGCCTTGGTAAGTTCTAAAGCCAATATTTGCTTAGTACCCAACGTCGGAGGCCAGGCATGGCCCATCAAGGCCTCGACTCCCCGTCACTGCCTTCATCGCGGGTGGCCTGCAACTTGCAGACTTCGTCTGTTTCATTAGAGGGGTGAACGGTAAATTCATCTCACGTCCTAAACTGACTATAATAGGTTTATTTATCTATTTATTGGTGTATATAAGTCATCAAAAAAGTGATAACCCCATTCTAGAATCCTCTTACAAGATTAAAACCTTTCTCTCCCAAAATCCTCTCTCTAGAAATCTCCATTGTTGTTGAAGATCAAGAAAAGATTCAAGCTGGGTTTTCCATGGATGAATCATAAATTCTAATAGGTTTTCAACTAGATAAATATATGGTGATCTTCATGTATAGTTATTTTTTAATCTAGAGAGCCATTCTCAAAGAGTTCGAAAGAGAAAAATATGAACAATGTCCTTCTTCTTCAATCTGCAATGGGTTCTTTCCAAAAAGGTTTTGAACGATTTAATCATTATTAATTGAAGTTAATAAAGTGGTTTTAACGTGTTTTTGAATAAAATTTCGTGATGAACTCATGCTCTATCACCAAAAAGATTTAGCATTGCATGGGCCTTACGATCTTGATTTTTTATAGATTGAATTATAATTCTATTACATTGAAGTAATTTTATATGCTGTTATTTACATTAATTTATGTTTAATTTATGATGATTATTCCATATTGACAAATATATTAAGATTTTAACATTAATAGACTATGTTACTACATGTTGCCTTGAAGTCAATTGTGAGATCGGTTGTGTAGAGTTTTGATTATGCATGAATTGTTGTCGGTAATATTTTAGGGTGATATAAAAGATGAATTTTGTATCTATTAGTCCTTGTGAACAATATAATAAAGTCTTGCATGAATTGATCTAGATTACTTTATGTTATGGAGTCAAAAAGCTAAAGTCTGTGATGGATCTTGAGTTGTTGTTATATCAAGAATGGTTTCTTCTTGATATACTACTGAATAATATAATTCCTAATGAGTGTATTTTAATAAAATATGAATGATGATCAAAGCCTTAGAGAGTTCATAGTATGGGTAAATTCTTCTATACTCTAGCAAATCGATAATCCTAAATGCCTATGTTGTAACCCTAATCTTGAGGTATGTAATTATGATTTAAATATGGTTAAATGTAGATTTAGATACTTCCTTATACGCATAATATGTATTAAATATGATCTAAATCAATGCAAGGGAAATTACCTAATGATCTATGTTAGTCTACTTTCCATGTATGTTGATATGTTGTATTATGTGATAGAATAATCTTTTAGCGACTTGTACATGGTTCATTATGTGTTTAAAGTACATTTAGATACTTACATATATGTATTTTATTTATTAATAAGGTTTATTTATCAATGATGATCAAAGGGTGAGAAATTGGTGTCTTGTATGGTCCACTTATGGTGGTAGTGTTTACTTTATTGTCATTATATATGTTTTGACCATGTCCTTGATGTAAAATTGATGAATATATGATTTAGAGATTTAGATGATCACCTTATGATGTAGTTGTGCCTATATTCCTCTAGTTTTGATCTAGGTTATGTGGCAATTGTATGAGCATATGTATATTCATGTCAGGATATTTAATAGGTACTTTCATTGATGTGTTAAAATTGTTAATATCCTCGATCCATGTACCCCTTATATGAAAGTGTAAATAAATAAAGTTATGAGCCTTGGTTACAATGTTTATATTGTCTTGCCTCCTATGCTATTGTATACTGTGTTCGGTTTGTTCGTGGAAGTATAATGTGGTCTAAGAGGTTTAATTCCTCATGGAGTAATCGATATCCATTATGTGATCATGTTGACCAATGTACACTCTCTCACTTACATGTGTGTTACAAGTAGTATATGTCATTGTGTCTAAGTGAAGGGTAATTCTCATATTCACTAATGTCTACTACTATGCATGTAGAGTGTATTTATGTGAAATATCTTATGTATTCCTTAATATGATTACTTTATATGTGTACTAGTATGGGAAAGGGTGTGGGACCTTGTCAATACATTGCACTTGTCTATCATTATAGGACATTTCCTATGTTTGGGATCTATGAATGTGAAATATGACATTATGAATATGACTTATATAATATGATGTTAAGTATATTATATTATGAAGAATGAATGTGCATAGTGTCTTGGAGTGTTGATATGAAAGGATTGCTCATATAGGCACACATATAGACTTATGCATTTATATATAAACATGTGTGACATTATCAGGTATGTGAAAGGTGTGCTCACATATATGTATACACACATATATAATAAGATCTAGTCAAGAGAGGGTCCTTGAATAGTGTATTTATGTCTACCCTAAACTAGATGATGCTTTACATATCCTATATTCATTAGACTGAATTCTTTACATGATTTAGGTTGATGAACTTCCATCTATGACCTACGAGTTGAGCATATGAGGGTATGAATCTCCTAGACCTATGATTTATAAAGTAAAAATATGATAAAGGTTTTCAATAAAGGGAACGTAGCTTATCAACGAGTCAACTTGAATGTGAGTGTGTGTCCCTTTCAAATGTGGAAAGGTAGGTCTACTATAAATCTTATGAGGAAGAAAGCCTCATATCTCAAGGGCATAGAGCGATGTTTCTAAGATATCCTCCAAGTTCCATAAATATGTTTCCACCATAGGATAGTAGTTAGTGTATTTTACCTAGAAAGCTATGTCACATTTGGTTCTACTTTTGCTGGTAGACCACCCTTTATCATTGTAAGGTTTTATGACACTAGATTCCATGTTTAGAATTACATGATATATGTCGGTAAAATCTATAGTTTCCCCAATGTAAAATGGACAATTAAAGTTAAATGACTACGACCCTAAATAGAATGACTTAAGGGAGGTTACTTTGGATAGGTGGAAGTAATGAACCCATCTAAACATTGCACAAGCAGCTCCTTAGTAAGTTCTAGGAAGGTGTTCTTATGAATGTAGCTATGTATATGTTCTTTATTCATGACATTATAGTATTTGTTTACTTTTTATAAAGATGTTGATGATACGAGTCTTAATGCACTATGTTGTCCTTGTTGACTATATGATGAAGGTCTTCACTAAACTATGTCTATGTGATATTATACTTCTATGATGGTATGTGTTCTCATGATGTTTGGCCTTTGATTGTGTTTCTATGAATTTATAAAATGATATATATGCTATTTATAAAGGTTTTATAATTATTTACTCAAAATATCCTGAATTATGATTTCAAAGAAAATGTCCCTTTTAAATGCATGTTTTGCATGGTTGCAATACTTAGTACATTCTTGTGCTATCACATTCTTCTCTTCTTTTTACACAAAGTCTAGGTTATGGATCCTTAAAGGAGGTCTATGATTAAGGATCTTAATAGGTGATTTCCCAAGCTTAAGGACAGGAATCCTTAAGTCCAAGAAAGTCCTAATGTCTATTTATTATAAAGTCTTTAAAAATTGTATTGGTATGTAACGTGTCTTATGGGTCGTGTCCCAAATGTATTTTATTGTTGTTGAGTCTAAGATGGCAAAGAAATTTAGAGTCTATGTATGTATTATGGCTTATATTTTATATGAATATTAAGTTAATTTTCTACCATATGAGGTACTATGAAAATTTTAAAATTTTCCGGTAAATTTACTTTGTCGATGCGATGAATGATAACTATGGGCTTGTATAAGACTTCCGAGAGGTCAAGTTTACCATGTTACTCCTAGGTGGTGCTTTCCGATCGTGACAGTACTTTATATAGTTATGTTCTATAAAATTAGAAGACTAAGTAATCTTCCTATACGAATGGTCTATGTCTACTCGATTTATATACTATGTGTATCTAGAAGTCTATTTAAACCTCCAAGTAGATGTGATGAAAAGTTTTAAATTTTCTGCTAAATTTGACCTATGAATGTAATGATATAAAGTAAGAGGCCAGTCTTAGTCCTCAAGAAGGACGCCAACGCCGGTTACGTCTATGGGGTAAAGCCGGATGTGACAAACTTAGTATCAGAGCATGAGGTTCAATTATCTTAGAGTCAATGTCTCTCTCAACCATGTCTATGTAATTTCGTATTAATAGTTGTGAAGCGTGTCATACTTATGGATAGGAACCTACATGATTCCTAGGAAACTCTCACTTATTTTTAAATCCAATGTTGTGCCATAGGAGTATACTTATGGTGTGCTTTTGCAACTAATCCTAATTTTGTGATTTTGGGGAAAATGAACACTCGAAGGAATTTGGCACGAAGTATTGAAGAGGAGATTACCAATGCGGTAGATGCTCCCCATGGTGATCAAGTTCCTCCTCTTGAGAAAGGTGATAATGATGACCAAGCCCCGGTGAATCCTCCTCCCTTGATGGATGAAAATATAAGGGTCCTTGTTCTTCAATTGGACAAAGCCATCACTACTCAAACACAAGGCGCTACTGCTAAAGCCCAAGCCATGATTGCCCAAGCTAATCGGCAGGTTGTACCCCTTCCAAATCAACAAGGGGATTACACTCAGATGAATCCTCTTAATTTCTACGAGTCCGAGGTTGAAGAAGACCCTTAGAATTTCATCGATGAAGTGTACAAGATACTCTTTCCTATGGGGTTGTCTACAAGTGTAAAGGCCGAGATAGACACTAGTCAACTTAAGGAAGTGGAACAAACATGGTGTGTCCATTAGACTTAGGAGGTCAGATGACATGGGAGATCTTCAAGAAGGTTATTATTGATTGGTTCTTTCCTAGGGAGATGAGGGAAGCTGAAGTGGTAAATTTCATCAACCTTCTCCGAGGAGGTATGCGAGTTAATTCATATTCCTTGAAGTTCACTAAATTTTTAAAATATGCTCCTTCTTTGGTTTCGGATCCTAGATTTGAAATGAGCCGCTTTGTGATGGGGTGTCTGATGATTTACAAGTGGAGCATCATTCGGCTATGATACATAACAACATGAACATTTACTGTTTTATGGTTGATGCCAAACATGTGGAAGAGGAAAGGGCTATGAGTAAGAGTAGAGATGCTAAGAGGGCAAGATGCTTTGATCGATGTTCTTGAAAAACACGCTTGAGATACTAGAAAAGCCTAGATTTAAGAACCAGGTTTCTAATCAAGTTCCTTCCAAGTTACTAAGAATATTGGTGATAGGGTTCTTACATTAAGCCTAAAAAGTTAAAAGGTACTAGTTCACCAATTGAGAAGCCAACTTCTGGAAACTGTGGCAAGAAGCACTATGGTAATTGCTTCAAGGGGACAGACAATTGTTTCAGCTTTGGTAAAAGTGGGTACAAGGATAGGGATTGCCGTAATGACAGGGGTCAAGAAAAGGGTAGTGGTCAAGTTCAAGCAAGTGGTTAAAATGAGGCTAATCGCTTCTATGCTCTCCGCTATAGGGGCGACAACGAGACTTCTCCTGACATGGTGATCGGTATGTTAAAAGTATTCTCGATTGATGTATATTTCTTACTTGATCCCGATGTTACTTTGTCATTTTTTACCCCTCTAGTAGCCAAAAAGTTTGACATTTTTCGTGATAGTTTGCATGAACCTTTTATAACATCTACTTTGGTGGGTGTGGCGGTTGTTGCAAAAAGTGTGTATAGAATTGTCCTATATTTTTTTCCAATAGAGTTTCTTATGTTGAACAAGTAGAACTTGATATGATTGATTTTGATATTATTTAATTATGGATTGGTTGAATTCTTGCTTTGCTTTTATTAATTATAGAACAAGGGTGGTGAAGTTTAACTTACCAAATGAACCTGTCGTAGAATGGATGGGGGACATTCTATTCCTAAAGGTCATATCATCTCTTCTCTAAAAGCATGCAAAATTTTCTCTAGTTGTTGTCTATACTGTATTGTAACAGTCCAAGATCTAGACTTCAAAATTCCTCCTATTGAGACGGTCTCCGTAGATAGTGAATTTACGAAGGTCTTCCCTAGTGATCTTCCTCCCAAACAGGAAATTGAATTTTGTATGGACTTATTACCAGATACAAAACCCATTTAAATTCCTTATTATCGGACTGCTCCCTCCGAAATACAAGATTTGAAGGCTCAACTCAAATATTTACTAGACAAAGGTTTCATTAGACCTAGCATTCTCCATGGGGTTCTCTGGTTTTATTTGTGAAAAAGAAGGATGGGTCCTTAAGAATGTGTATTGATTATCGCAAACTCAATAAAGTCACAATCAAGACAAGTAACCTCTCCCTCTGATGGACGACTTGTTTGATAAACTCCAAGGGGCAAGCTACATTTCTATGATCGAATTGAGGATGGGGTATCACCAAACTAGGGGATAGGTGAGGATATATCAAAGACGTAATTTCAGACTAGATATAGTAATCTACTTTGGTCCCAGAAATGCCCCGGTGACGTTTATGGATCTCATGAATAGGGTGTTTTGAAATTACCTAGATTATTTTGTCATTGTCTTCATTGACGACATCTTGGTATATTCGAAAAAGAGGGTGATCATATCAACATAATAAATTGGTGTTAAAAGTACTTAAAGAACATCATTGTTTTCCAAGTATACCAACTTTGAGTTTTTGTTGAGTTCTGTAACATTTCGTTGTCATATCATCTCTAGTGAGAGATTTGAGGTTGATCCAACGAAAACAGAGGCAGTGAAAAGTTTGCCTAGATCATTGACTCCAACTGACATTAGGAGTTTCTTGGGTTCAATGTGTTATTAGTGGAGATTTGTGTATGGTTTTGCATCCATTACATCTCCCCTGACTACTTTTACCCAAGAATGTATGAAATTTGAGTGGTAAGAGGCATCTGAGAAAAGCTTCCAAATATTAAAGTATAGGCATACTTCCGCTCCGGTTTTGACCTTACCAGAGGGTACAAAGTGTTTTGTTTTATATTGTGATGCATCCCAGTAGGTTTAGGGTGTGTGCTTATGCATTATGGTAAGGTTATAGTGTATGCTTCTACGCAACATAAGGTGCTTGAGGAAAACTATCTGATCCATGAACTGGAGTTTGCAACTTTAGTATTTGCCTTAAAATATTGAGGAATTACTTGTATTGTTTGCATGTTGATGTGTATAATTACCATAAGAGTCTCGAATTTGTGATTACCCAAAATGAGTTTAATCTCTGACAAAGAAGGTGGTCAGAATTGTTGAAAGAATACGACATGAGTGTCCTCAATTACCTCGGCAAGGCCAATATAGTCGTGGATGCTCTAAGTCGTATGACTATGGGTAGTGTAAATCACATAGATGAATCCAAAAATGACCCTGTAAAGGATATTCATAAGTTTACTAAATTTTGTGTGGGGTTTGAAATTCTGCAAATGGTGGATTTATGGTCCATCATAACTCTGAGTCATCATTGGTAGTTTAGGTAAGGTCCAAACAATACTTTGATAAATCGTTGATGGAGTTAAAGGAATTGGTCCTTACAAATCTTAATGATGCATTCTCTTTGGGGGAGTGTTTTGAGGTAGAAAGGAAGATTTTGTTTTTCCAAGGTTGATGAGTTGAGGAACCCGATGCTTGAGAAAGCTGATGGGTCCCGCTACTCTATTCATCCGGGTTCGACAAAAATGTATCGTGACCTTAGTGTAGTATTTTGATTCGATGGTTTGAAGTAAGACATAGTGGAGTTTGTTACTAAGTGTTCAAATCGCCAACAAGTGAAAGCCAAACATCAAAATTTGGGTGGCTTACTAAAGAAATCCAAGTTCCTACTTGTAAGTGGGAAGAAATATTATGACTCTATATTGGTGGTTATGGATAGGTTGACCAAGTCCGCACACTTTATTCCCGTCAAGTCTACTTATTCGGAGGAAGATTGTGCTAGGCTTTTCATAGATGAAATTGTATATTGCCATTGTATTCTATTGTCCATCATACCGGATGGGGGTGCGTAATTCACATCTACGTTTTGGAGGTCATTCCAAGAAGGTTTAGGTACTATGGTGAAGTTAAGCACCATTTTTCATTCCCAAATGGATGCTCAAGCAGAGTGTACTATTAGAACCCTAGAGTACATGATTTGTACTTGTATTATTAATTTCAAGGGAAATTGAGATACACATTTTTCTTTTGTGGAGTTTCCTTATAATAATAGTTATTATTAATCCAACTCCATGGCTCCGTATGAAGTCTTGCATGGTAGTAGGTTTAGGTGTCCCATTGGATAGTTTGAATTGGGTGAGCATCCGCTTATTGGTCCCATTTTGATTTATAAGACTTGGAGAAAGTTCATATCATAAGGAACTCGTTGCAAAAGGGCTATAGTCAGAAAAGGGCTTATGCCGATCATAGGATAATGGGTTTCGAGTTTGAAGAAGGTGATAAGGTGTATTTAAAAAGTTTGCCTTTGAAAGGGGTAGTTAGGTTTGGCAAGACGAGGAATTTTAGTCCTCGTTATGTGGGTCCCTATAAAATCTTGCAAAGGGTTGGTAATCCTGCCCATGAATTGACACTTCTTAGTGAATTGGCTTCTGTTAATCCAGTTTTCAATTTTTCCATGCTTAAGAAGTGTATCGGTGATCTCGAGTATATTCTTCCTATTGAGGGTCTTAAATTGAAGGATAAACCCATGTATGAGGAAGTTCTAGTTAAAATTCTTTATAGGCAAGTCAAAAAGTTAAGGAATAAATAGGTGACATCCATAAAGTTTTTATGGAAGAATCACCTAGTTGAGGGTGCAACATCGGAAGCGAGGCCGATATGAAGTCCCATTTCCCTCATCTATTTGATAACTAAGGTTAGCAATTCTAACAAATAATGAAAATAATTACTCAAATTGAGGTTGCTTTGGTTTTGGTGATGTCTTCCAAAATGTTCTTTTTGAATAGCTTTACATGGACTTATAGTGAAGTTGTGCATTTGAACTTGAAATTTTGCTCTTTCTCTTATTTTTGTTATTTTGTGCAATTTGATATGGTGAATCTTTATGAAATGATATGTAGTATGTTGATAAGTTGCACTTTGACATAATGGACTTAAAAATGCTATGTTGAGCTCTTGTTGTTATGAGAAGGATATTCCTCATAATGTAATGTTTATCCTTATTTGTGGTAATTGATGTTTTGAATTGCTTTGTGTAAGTAAAATAATTGATGTTATTAGGTATTGTTTTTGGTTTGGCTGCTAGTCTTGAGTTTATTCCTTCCTTCTAAATATTTTTAGTGTCATTCCGGAACGAATGTTCCTAATGAGGGATAATGTAACACTTCAAAAATCCAAGATGTGTCATAAAGTCTAACATAAATTTCATGAGGTCTAGACAATTATTTAAGGCCTGTTTTTATTAAATATAGGTCATTTAGGAAGTTTAGAAACAAAATGTCCAAGAATGTCCATCACGTTCGAAAGACTAGCTCATGAAGGTACTAGCGTGCCTTAGCCTATTTGACTAGATTTTAGGAATCGGAAATTTATGAGAATTGGGGGAAGGGTGGTTCACATGTTTTTAAGTAGATTCATGGTTGAAACATTCATGTACGACTCCCAAATGACCAACCAAGGGACCTTGAGGAGGAACCTTGCACGCTGGAGTCAACAATGCCTTGGCACTGTGAACCCACGAAAGAGCAATCGATGGGGCATCGATGAACGTTGACAAACACTTAGACAATTTATTTGAGACCCTCACTTGCACAGTCTCGTACAAAAATTACGAGTGTGCAAAATGGAGGGAGGGTCCATCGTTTATGGACCAACAATCCGTCAATCGTGGTCTCGTCAATGGGGTCTGTATTTCCTGCACATTTTTTAGTTAGTCTTAACTAATTAATTAATGGGGGGATTAAGTGAAGTCTAATTAATCTAATCGACCCCCCAAATAAAGATCCTTAGGGTTAAGGGAAGTCTAATTAACCTAATTAACCCTCATATAACGACCCCAACCCCATTAGTCTAATTACAACTCTTAAAACAAAATTCTCTTCGTTCTCTCTTCTTTATCTCTCTATTGGAAGACACCATTGAAGAAAAATCTAGGTCAGGGTTTGTGGCATATAAAAGGAAGATTTCACCATCTATTCTTCATCAAACATTGAGGTATTGGATCTATATTACCTTTGAGACCTCTTTCCTGGCAGCGTTCCTTCAAAGTATTTTAAAAAGTTGAGTTTTCATGTGGGTCTTTCTCAATCTAGAAAATTATGTGATGAATTGGTTTTTTAATGTTTTCTATCGCATAATATTAATTTATTTAAATTTATTCTAACTTAATTTTGATATATCTTGATGGTTTGTTCTAGTTTATAGAAGATGACACTTAACCCTTAACCCTAGTTTTGATATTGATATTAATTAGGTTATAATTGGTTTAATGGACATGGTTATTAGTTAAATTATTATTAGATGATGTTGTTAAATTAATCATGAACAAATTAGGCTGATTTGTAGTCTTTCATGCTAGTTCTTGAGAAGATGATCTATGTTAGGAAATATTTTGTGAATTGACTTAAGTATCTTTTCTTAAGCTACAATATATTATTCAAATGTGATATGGTTATTCTTCTTGACTTGTAATAATGTTCATTATTGACTTATGATGATGTATACCCAAGTTGGGTTGAATTGAGGGTTTATGGTATGTCATTGATGATGAACTATGAAGGGGACTTGGTAAGTCTTATGATGTTTATCCTTTACTTTAAATTGTGATTAATTGTGATTAAATCATGATGTTTTATTGGAGTATGTCTTGTATTAGGATTTATAGGGTGGTATGATGTTGAATAAAAATGTCTTCATTATGAATTGTGAGGTGTTGGCTTAAGATGTAAATGTTATATGAATGGTGAATGATTTACCTATGAGCCCTATCATGATTTGAAGATGTTAATGTGCTAACCTCACCTATATGAATTGTAATGAAATGGCTTATACATATGTTATTCTTATTGATCTATTGATGACGATGATTATACAAGCGGTAGACCCTATGACCTAAACTAAGCTATGATTGATAATAGAGGAATAAAGACATTTCATAAAAGGATTCTAGCTTACCACCTAGTGATCTAGAGTGAGGAGTGTCCCTTCCCATATAAGGAAGGTAGGATCACTAAAGTACTCTTGAGATTTGAGACTAAAATATATGTAGTATAAAGAGGGTCCCAACTATATCTCCTAGTTCTTCAACTATGTTTCCCTTGTAGGACTACTAGTTAGTGGATCCACGTGGACTATTTCGATTAGGGCAAGATGTTCCCAAAAGGTAAAATGAACTAAAAGATTGAACTCTAAATAAGATTACCTAAGGGGTCTAATTTTGTATAGGTAGGGGTATGGGAATGTACCTAATCATTGCACAAGTTAGGCTTCAGGGGAGTTTTAGGAGGATCTTCTTATGTATGACATGCATATGATGGACTTGCACATTGTTGATATTATATGTTGAATAGTCACTTGTGAATATGTGATGATTTATCTGGTTAAAGTAAGATGATATGTACAACTAAATGTCCAGTTTTCTGAAGTAGGATGCCAATCATGATTCTTGTTGGGTTACTTCATTAAGTAAGGTTATGGGGCTTTGCTTGGTAATACACTTGTTGACTTGACAGGGGTTCATGGGTAATTGTCTTTCTTTGTTTATAATTAAATGTACTCTTATTCAAGCTTATTGTTAATATGACTTTATGATAGAGTTACTTGAATATGTATTTAATTATCGTCAATGCATGTTTACTTAACTAAACTTGATGATGTTGGTTTGGTAATCTGCATGCATATGGCTTAATGACATGTCTTATGGATTTTTATGGTCCTGTTAAATGTTCATAAAGGTTTTAAATGAAAAATTTATACTTTATGAATTGTCCCTTTTCACATGATTTGATCTTATATGTGCATATGGTCTCATACTTAGTACATGTGGTATACTAACCCCATTTATTCCTTTTCCCAAACATTTATATTCTGGTCGTTGAAGTGTTTTTAAGGTGATTTGAGGAAAGCTTGGATCTGTTATTCATCCAAGTAAGGTAGGTCCTCACTTCGGAGGGCGATTCCACTATCTAGATTATTGAGTTTGCATTTTAGTATAAGATTTCTATAGTTATTTCTTTCCATTCAGTAAGTAACATTTTATAGCACATGTGAAGCATTTTTACTTGATGTATGGGTGATTCCTAAGTTCTTATGATCTTATTAGATTGTTATGAGATGAGACGACTATTATGACTAATATGTCAATGTTATACTTTATATACTTATGTGTATTCAAAGTAGAAGACTAAGTTATCGTTCTATATGAAGGGTCTACTTAGACTATATATATATATATATATATATATATATATATATATATATATATACATATATATATGTATATATGTATGTAGAGTCTATGTAAACCTCCAAGTATAAGCAATGAAAAGTTTTAAATATTCCTCTAATTTTGACCTATGAATTTAATTATGTAAACTAAGAGAGAAGTCTTAGTTCTCAAAGAGGACGATGATGCCGGTTACGTCTAAGGGGTAAAACCGGATGTGACAACCATTTAAGTCAATATTATATTGTCTTTACAGTAATATACATCAATTTGCACATATTGTTACTTCACTTCACATAGATCATTATGAAACCTTCTTCATGACCCCAATCTTATTCTACTAGTGCAATGTATATGTGGAGCCCCATAAGCCCATACATACATAGTAAATGCTTCAGGTGACCACAACCCTTATCATTAAATTCATACATCAACATATAACATGAACACAACATCATTCATGTCAACAACCTTCATGTCAACAACCTTCATCATATAATCATTAACACAGACATAGTGCATATAGGAATAAGACCACATCACAGATACTCATACCATGAACATCTTCATGTAAAATAGATAAATACTACCATTTCATGCGTCTAGACATAATAACAATCATACACCTTAGAACACCTTCCTAGAACTTCCTAAGGGGCTACTTGTTCAATGTCTAGATTGGTTCATTACTTCCACCTATCCTAAGTAACCTCCCTTTGGTTATCCTTGTTAGGGTCTTAGTCATTTACTTCCACTTTTTATTTTATATTAGGGAAACTATAGCCTTAACCGATACTAAAACCATGGGTGCTAAACATGAAATTTTGTGTTGTAGATCCTTACAACAATGCAATCTGTTCCACTTAGACAAAATAGAATCTTAACATACATCCTAGCATCCTATGTGAATTCACTTTTCCAGATCATATGTGGCAAGCATAGTTTATGGAACTAAAAGATAGGTATGATCCATTTACATGCCATTTGAAATTGAGGTCTCCTTTCATGAGAAAACATGGGTAAACCTTCCTGAAAGGGAATCCACCACCTTATGTTCATCCATAGGTGAGTATTCCTCTAAGGGAAGTCAACGTTCTATAAGGAACAAATGGTTTATCTTCCTCCAAGGGAAGTAAACACCTATCATTATCAAATTCACTCAAAGCTAAGTTAAGTTGCCTTTTTAATAAATTCCTTTATTAACATTCTTTATAAAATACAGGCTTAAGATATTTGTTTCTCATATGCTTATAGCATATTCAAGAACCTATATAGGATTACAGTATTGTTAGGCATACCTTTCTGGGCCCCTATATTTACTATATCATCATCCATGTGTGTGTGTACTTATATGTGAGCAAATGTTTCACATGACATTTAAGGTCACACTTGTTCATACATTCATATTCATACGCATAGAGACCAAAACTAGAAACTATCCTATCAAGGCACACATATAATACAAGTACACCTATCAAGTCATCCTATTTAAGGAAACACATATTATACTTTCAAAGACATCATCTTAACATGCATAGTAGTAGACACTAGTGAATATGAGAACTACCTTTCATTTAGACAACATGACTTATACTACATGTATGCATGTGTAATGTGTGAGTGTGTGTGTACATTGGTCAACATGATGACATAATGGGTATCCATAAAATATTGAGGCAGCCATCCTATTAAAACCATAATGCACAACAAATCATAGACCACACAACACCATTTAGCGTAGGAGGCAAGAGAATCTTCACATCACATTCAAGACTCCTAACCTTAGCTATTTACACATTCACATAGGGATACATGGTTAGCGGTCATCCATGATTAATAATTCATTAATGGAAGCACCTACACATGATCCTAACATAAACATTTACATGCTCATAAGAATAGTAACATAACCTAGATTCACAAATAAAGTAGAAGACTAGGCACAAGTTACACATAAGGTGAACATCATAACAACTAATTCATATATTCATAAATTTGCCTTAAAGTCCATGGTAAACACATATATAATGACAATAAATTAAAAATTTCCACCATAAGTAGATCATACCACACGATGTCATACAAGGCTTCATCAACATTACTATAAAAAAGTAGAGAAGTACAAGAGTAGAGAAATTCTTACCAATTCTTTAGCCTTTGGTCATCATTGCCCATTACCACTCTTTCATAAAAAATTCAAGTATATGGAAGTAGGTAAAGCATAATAATCGTAAACGAAGTCATGCATAAGCTACTACAAGGCCATGCTACAAACTAGTACAACACCTCATTAACATGCTAGAATGTAGAAGGACATAAACCATTAACCAATTTCATTAACATGAAGTATATGTCTTATTTCATCAATATTATCAATCTATGGAAGCATATAATCATACATTTAATCATGCTTAAAGCCCTACAAGATCAAAGTACCAACTTAGGCACTAAAATATCTATTCAAGAGAGAATAGAGGAAGTAAGCAATACTATTGATTTCCTAAAGACTTGATCATCAATAATATTTAAAAATAATATAAATGTTATTCAGTAGATAAATAGATCATTAATAAAAAGGAATCGTGCTTCTTCATAACTAAAATCGAGATCACATCACATATATTGTATTATCAATAGATAGGCCAGAAGAAACTAGATATATTAATTCAAATCCTTCCTTACATTGATCATACGAGATTCCTATCAATAATTCTATCATTATTTAACTCAAAACAGTAGCTATAATCATCATCACCTAATCGAATTCAACATTCAATCATTAAGAAGGTAATGATACAGTGAACTCTTAAAGATCTAAACTAGGCATGTTCAGTTCTTCATACATTGATCCACATGGATCCTTCATAATCAATTCATCATTAATTCATGTCAATAACAATATATAAAGACAATTCGAGGAAAGAGAATTATAATTCAACCATTAAGAAGCCATGATCACAAGGCCCATGCAAGGCTAAATCGATTTTGGGAAGGGACATGGTTCATCATGCAATTAGATTAAAATCACGTTAAAATAATCACATTAACATCAATACATAATGATTAAGCCATTAAAAACGTTTTTAGAAGGAACCCATGTCTAGATTGAAGAAGAATAGATTTGATCATGACATTTCTTTGAAAAACATTGAGATTAACTCTCCAAGTGAAAGGTTAATAAGAGATGAAGAATAATAATACCTTTATATTCATTAAAACCTTTAAAACATGTTGAATAAACCACAGGAATTCAACCTCAATCTGTTCTTAAACATCACCTACAATGGAGGTTTCTAGGGAGAAGATTTCGGAGGAAATGTCTATTTTTTGTAGAAGGGATTCGAAATGGGTTGTTCTCGTGTTTCATCCCTTAAATACACAAAAAAATAATGAATTAAACCAAGTAGAGTCAGGCTAGGAGGTGGGGTGAGTTTCTTATTCACTCCTTAAATGAGGCCGTCACATGGCATTAGTTGTAGGCCACCATCAACGGGTACCATCGACGGCCAGTAGGTCCATTGACAGGCCGTATGTGGCTTCAGTAAATTGGAACTAGGACTTCTCTTGGGTTGATACTTTCCCAATATAAGTTTCCATCGACTATACCCCACCAATGGTCTGTTGGTCAATAAACTGGGCGTTGTATTGTTAAGTCGATTTACACTACCAAGTTAGTATCTCGACAACCCTTGAGTCCTTTTTGTGGTCCCTTTTGTGGGGACCTTGGGAATTTATACCCATACGTTTCCAATGTAAATATGAATATTGACAGTTCAAGGATATTCCATGCATGTTTCACACAAAATGCACACATGAAATACGTTCAAACATGCTTGGTCACATCAAGACATACTTAAACGTCTCAAGAGCCTAATTTCAAACATCATAGACGCTTGACCTCCAAACTTCATGAAGCTTCATATATTACCTATAAAAATCATTATATACCATTTTAAGACTTCAAAAATTCATAAATACAAATATAAGCATGTATAGGCACATGAAGCACATTGGTGACTAGTCGTCGAATGTCTTGGTCATCCCTTGACGTTTGACTTCCAAATCAGGTCAAACATTACACACTGCATCTATACCATATTATTATTCATTTTAGTACCTTATACCTTTATGACAAACATTTAAGTATCTATACACCCTAACTCATTTTGGGGTTCTTGCAATAAGCTCATTGTAATGTTAAAGCACTTAGTATAACATGGTCTTAAATTGCTTTAAATCCATTGTATGATTTTTTAAAATATTTTTTTACCATAAAATATGCCTATATGAATAATTTAAATTACATAATAATTTTTGTATAAAGGTTTTATGAAGATTTCTCATAAAGGCATGAAGTATGATTTCAAGAATGATGTCCCTTCTAAATGCATGTTTTTGCATGATTTCCATGCTTAATGCATTCTCTTACTAAATCCTTTCTTCTTCACCTTTTTACACAATGTGGTTGCTATGGATGCTTAAAAGGATATGTCTATGATTGAAGAGCTTTGTATGTGTTTCCCAAGCTCAAGCAAAAGGATTCATTCAAAATTCAAGGATGTCCTCTGTCAAGTCATGTTTAAAGTCTTCTAGTTATATACTTATGGTTATTTTTAAGGGTCGTGTCCCTTATGTATTCTTATGATGTTGAGTCTGTGATGACAAAAAGAGACTAGTGTCTAAATATGTACTTATGATATTTTATATATTTGAAGTGAAATGTCTAGCATATAATGTGCTATGAAAATTTTTAAATTTTCAACTAATTTAACAATGACAATGAAATGAATGATAACTATGTGTATAAAACCTTCGAAAGGTCAAGTACGCCATGTAATTTAAAGGGGTGCGCCGCGGTCATAAAAAACGTGCTATCAGAGCATGAAGTTTATAAAAGGTGTTTTAGGTTCAAAACGTCTCATATTGCCACGTGTAGTAAAGTTTTGATTATTGGTGGAGAGTCACGACATATCTATGAGAGAGAGGCTATAGGATGATAGAGATTCACCTTTATATCATTCTCATGTCGTTCCATATAAATTAACTCATTAATCTCTCTCTCTTTGTTTTTTGTCCGGTTGTCTTTTAGATGTAATTGATTTAATGAAATGTTTTCTCCATGTGTGAGGGTGAAAAGGCATGTTTTGATATTGATGTCAATTTTATGGTTAGATGAGTATCTGTGAAGTGAACTTTGTTTGCTTTGACTATGTGATGGCAATTATTTCTATGCATGTGGAATATGATATGTTTATATGATGTCCTTTGTGTCTATAGATTATACCTATATGGAACAACATGTTATGTTGAGAAATGTATGTCATGATATGGTTAAAGCATGTTAGAAATTGTTATGTTTAACATAAGTCTATTTCAGATTGGCACGTTACTATATGACTTTGAATGATAATTGTCTTATGATATGGTTTAAACTTGAAATGCTTTAAAGAATGTGGTAAATAGCAAATTGTGCATGTTGCCTAAGTATATGTGTTGCTTTGTTTGGATTGGACTCTTTTTGTAAAGGCTTGATAATAGAAGTAAGGGTAGCATTTTTTTATCTTTGTAGGGTGAGGATATGGGTTTGATTCACCTATAAGTTACCATACTCTAAGTTTGAAAGAAAATAAAGAGTCCTTATGTCTAAGTCTTTTCTATTGTTCCCAAAATGTTTTGTGACCTTTTGTGCTCATGCTATAGTTCAGACCTTGTGTGGTTGGGTAGTATGATCTAACTTAATTATCGGGGGATAATTTACCTATGATGATATGTTTTAGAATGCCCTCGTCTTCCTATGTTGAGTTAGTGTAATTTTTTCTAAAATGGTAATATTTTTTAAGTGATGAAAATGAAGGTTGATACATTAAGATCCTTTTGAGGTTCGGTTAAGTTGATCTTAATTGGGTTTAATCTAAATGGGGGATGGTGATGTTTGTAGCAATATTGTAGATATTTCGAATTTTTTCTTCTATTTTTACTTGATCTTTGAATTAATGAATTCTTAGTAAGATTTATAATGATAGGAATCTTGAATGAAGGTATGAATTGCATGACCTCTAAATATTTTGGATGCCTTGATAACACTATCTTAATGTCACGACCCAAACCGGGTTGCGAATGGCACCCACACTTACCCTCCTATGTGAGCGAACCAACCAATCTAAACTTTAACATTTCAATGTAATAACAGCAGAAAATAATGCGGAAGACTTAACTCATTAATAAAATCAATTCAATAACTATCAATATTCAACATCTATTATTCCCAAAACCTGGAAGTCATCATCACAAGAACATCTATGATCAAATGACTAAACTAAGAGTATTCTAAAAGCTAAAAATACATAAGAAGCTAGTCCATGCCGGAAGTTCAAGGCATCAAGACTTGAAGAAGAAGATCCAGTCCAAGCTAGAAGCATTAGCTCACCCTGAATTTTGGATGTAGTAAGACTGGCTTGAATTACTGTTGAGTTGAAGACGATGGCACGTTTGCTGCACTCCACAAATAAACAAGAAGAAAACATAAAAGTAGGGGTCAGTACAAAACACGGGTACTGAGTAGATATCATCGGCCAACTCAAAATAGAAATCAATATATACCGAGTAATATCATAAAATCAACTATGATACTCAACATGTAGCAACAACAAATACTATATCATTAACAATTACCGTCAAGTTCACACATGAGGACTCAAGCCCCAATACCATACTCATTTGGGAATCATGTTCGTTAGATTGAGTATATTAACATCTTTCAAGATTCATTATCTTTATTTCTCTTGTGTCGGTACGTGACACTCCGCTCCCTCATATTCATTATTCCTCTTGTGTCGGTACGTGACACTCCGATCCCCTAAATCTACGTGTCGGTTCGTGACACCCGATCCCCTAATTCTACGTGTCGGTTTGTGACACCCGATCCCCTAATTCTACGTGTCAGTTTGTGACACCCGATCCCCTAATTCTACGTGTCGGTTCGTGACACCCGATCCCTTAATTCTACGTGTCGGTTCGTGACACCCGATCCACTAATTCTATGTGTCGGTTCGTGACACCCGATCCCCTACATGTGTCGGTACGTGACACTCCGATCCACTAATATCATTCTGTAAATCATCAAGCCTTCTCTATACCAAGGCATCCTCAATCCCATTTTCAACTACCATAGACTCACCCACCGGAGTAGAAACACGAATTGGCATATCAAGTAATTCACAATGTAAATTTAGACCATTAGCAAATGAGGAAGATACATAAGAAAATGTGGATCCAGGATCAAACAATACAGAAGCCATGCAATCACAAACCAGAAGATTACCTGTGATGACAGCATCAGATGCCTCCGCTTCAGACCGCCCAGGGAAAGCGTAACAATGGGCCCTATCATTCGTCTGTCCGTTGTCCCTACCATGTTGTGATGTAGTGGCCCCAGTTTTCCCATTACCTCTGCCGTTTTGGTGACCACTATTACCTCGACCACCACGCCCTCCAGAAAAATGGCCTTTACCATGACCACCTCTACCTCTAGCTATTGGGGGTCTGTAACTTGGTCTGGGACAATTTATCCTAATATGTCCTATCTCCCCACATTCATAACATTCTTTGGAGTCAATCATATGCCCCTCGGAGAAGTGTTGACCGGTCTGAGGTGGTCCCCCAACTACAGTCTGTAGTGAAGACTCAATTGGTCGGACTGAGTAACTTCCCGAACCCTGTCCTCTACTGTAAGAACCATTAAACTCACCTCTCTTTCGAAGCCTTTTTGATGTCGATGTTGTGGTGAAGTTGTCTGGCTTCACTCCTTCCACTTCTATCACAAAGTCTACCACCTCTTGGAAGGATTTTGCCATTGCCGCTATCTGTAAGGCCGAAATCCGCAATTCTGACCTAAACCCCTTCACAAACCGGCGAATCCGCTCTTGAGGACTGAAACAGAGTTGAGTGGCATATCTGGATAGTGCACGAAACTTAGCCTCATAAGCATTAACCGACATCCTACCTTGCTCTAGGCTCAAGAACTCATCCCTTTTCCGATCCCTCAAAGTCCGGGGGATATACTTCTCCATAAACAAACTAGAGAATGAGGCCCAAGTCATAAGTGGTGCCTCTATTGGTTGACACTCGATATGTGACCGCCACCACATTTTGGCGTTCCCTTGAAACTGATAACTCACGAACTCAACACCAAACCGTTCTACTATACCCATCTTGTGTAGTAGCTCGTGACAGTCAACCAGATAATCATAAGCATCCTCTGATTCAGCGCCCTTGAAGACCGTAGGTTTCAATTTCAAGAACTTACTGAAAAGTTCGTGCTGATTATTTGTCATTATAGGCCCAGTAGTAAGACGTGGAAACGTGCCTATTTCCAATGGAACATCCATGCGGGGAGCCATAGTAGCCGCATGTTGTACTTCTGAAACCGGAGGTGTTGGCGCAGAAAACACTGGAGGTGCCTGACCTTGATCAGATAACCCGCTAAGATAAGCCAGAACCTGATTGATCATCTCTGTGGTAGGTTGGGGTGGCGTTTCCTCATTTTGCACTTGTTCAGTTTCCCCATCCTCCCCTTCTCTTATTACTTCCTCAGTCGGTGGGGGAATCACTGCCCTAGTATCAGATAGGCTAGGTGCTTGTCCTCTCCTTCTAGAGGACGTCCTCCCACGACCTCTTCCACGGCCCCTTGCCGCTGTTCTTCCTCGAGCCACAGCCCCAGTGGCTGGCTCAGTTGTTTCTTGTCTGGCCGATGTTTGTGTTGGCGTAGTCGTTGCTCTAGTTCTAACCATCTGCGAAAGAGAGTGAAGATGGTCAGATACCAATTCGTATCGCCTAGATACCAATTGGACTCAAGTAGTAGCACGAAAGAAAGAATGAAAGAGTGAAATTTTCCTAAAGTCTTATAGCCTCTCAAAGAAAAGTAAAGGCGTCCCCCTACCGTTCCTTAAGACTCTACTAGACCTGTACTTGTGTGATGAGACCAACAAACCTAATGCTCTAATACCAAGTTTGTCACGACCAAAACCGGGTTGCGACTGGCACCCACAATTACCCTCCTATGTAAGCGAACCAACCAATCTAAACCTTAACATTTCAATGTAATAACAGCAGAAAATAATGCGGAAGACTTAACTCATTAATAAAATCAATTCAATAACTATCAATATTCAACATCTATTATTCCCAAAACCTGTAAGTCATCATCACAAGAACATCTACGATCAAATGACTAAACTAAGAGTATTCTAAAAGCTAAAAATACATAAGAAGCTAGTTCATGCCGGAAGTTCAAGGCATCAAGACTTGAAGAAGAAGATCCAGTCCAAGCTAGAAGCATTAGCTCACCCTGAATTTTTGATGTAGTAAGACTGGCTTGAATTACTGTTGAGTTGAAGACGATGGCACGTTTGCTGCACTCCACAAATAAACAAGAAGAAAACATAAAAGTAGGGGTCAGTACAAAACACGGGTACTGAGTAGATATCATCGGCCAACTCAAAATAGAAATCAATATATACCGAGTAATATCATAAAATCAACTATGATACTCAACATGTAGCAACAACAAATACTATATCATTAACAATTACCGTCAAGTTTACACATGAGGACTCAAGCCCCAATACCATACTCATTTGGGAATCATGTTCGTTAGATTGAGTATATTAACATCTTTCAAGATTCATTATCTTTATTTCTCTTGTGTCGGTACGTGACACTCCGCTCCCTCATATTCATTATTCCTCTTGTGTCGGTACGTGACACTCCGATTCCCTAAATCTACCTGTCAGTTCGTGACACCCGATCCCCTAATTCTACGTGTCGGTTCGTGACACACGATCCCCTAATTCTACGTGTCGGTTTGTGACACCCGATCCCCTAATTCTACGTGTCGGTTCGTGACATCCGATCCCTTAATTCTACGTGTCGGTTCGTGACACCCGATCCCCTAATTCTACGTGTCAGTTTGTGACACCCGATCCCCTACATGTGTCGGTACGTGACACTCCGATCCACTAATATCATTCTGTAAATCATCAAGCCTTCTCTATACCAAGGCATCCTCAATCCCATTACTTTAATTCATCAAGCCTTCTTCTATACCAAGGCATCATCATTAATAATGTATATTAAAGTTTCTTTTCAAGATTTGGGATTCAATATTTTCATCATGCTTATCTTATCACAATCACATAATCATATTCATGCAAACATACAATTAAGCATATAGTAGGGTTTACAATACTACCAATACATATCATTCTCTATTAAGAGTTCACTACGAAAGCATGAAAAACCAAAACCTACCTCCACCGAAGAATTGGAATCAACAACCAATCTCCCAAGCTTTGATATTCTTCTTCCTCGTTCGACTCTCTCTCTTTTCTTTTCTCTTTTCTTATTCAAAACCCTCTTTCTTTTACCCTAATTAACATATAACTAAGTGTAAAAGATGACAATAATACCCCACTAATTAACCCAAAATTACCTCTTTTATCCCTCAAGAATTTTGAGTTATTAATTTAAACCCACAAAATCTATAATTAAGGAAAGAATAGTCCAAAACGTCCCTTAAAACGTGTAAAGAAGTCCGATTCTAACTGGGATTGCGTAACCTGTGACGGGCCGTCGTGCCTGCGACGGGCCGTCCTGCAGATCGTCGCAGAGTTCAGAGACCCAATATTTCCACCAAGAGTCAGTGACGGTCCGTCACATCTGTGACGGTCCGTCCTGCCATTCCGTCACAAAGTTCAGAGAGTCGATTTTCAGTACCCAATTTCAGATTTCCTAAGTGTTTTGAAACGAGACCCTACGACGGTCAGTCGTGCCCATGACGGTCCGTCGTGGGGTCCGTCGCTTCTGCCAGTTTTTCCAGGATTGAAGTCTGTTGCTCAAAACGACTAAATAGGTCGTTACACTTAAGAGTACTTTTAGGATTCTAATGTACTTTAAAATAAAATATTATAAATTCATGGTTTTCTCATATTGATTGTGCATCTTGATATGCTAGTTGTGCATTGAACTTCATGAGATAAGGTAAGAAGCATGTCTGATCATTCTTGATGTGTAATGTTTAGCCTTATAATAAAATAAAAAAACAATGAGTCCCTCAAAAATTGTGTGACTTGTTTGGTTTGGAGAGCACGATTGTAGGCTCACATTTGAAAAATAAAGGCATGTCTAGCTATTGTCCTTGTGTATGACTATAAATTGTAAGACTTTCCCTACATAATGCATGCTTATGAAAGATAGTGTCATGCTAAGAATGGAAACATTGTGAAATGACATCCTATTGTTGTGATGTGTGTGGTATGATTTAACAGTTTGTCTTCATTAGGCAGAAAATTATGAGCATATTTTGATTAAAATTTGAGAAATTTTTATGTTACATTAAAGTTAACCTTTAGGCATTTTCTTGGATATGTATCATGAGACATGAAAGTTTGTTGAGGAGAAGGACATTCCTCCCTAAAACATAAATAATAATGGTATTGTTGAGTATGGTCCCATGGAATTATGCCTAACTAATAAGAATCCATTGTCAACCTATCTTCGTCAAGTATATGTGCATTGAAGTATGAGTTACTAATTCTTTCATGTGTATTGTTGAATCTGCCTAAGTGTGACTTAAAGATGGTTGCATGCTGAAATTTTAATAAAATGAAATGTAAAGACCATGTTATTTTTAGGTGAAGGATGTTTCTCATATAAACACGACAAGAGCCTATGTGTTTGATGCATTAAAGAGTGAGTGAATAAAGGTTTTGCCTTCTTGTGTTACATGGAGTGCTAAATGTTTTGAAGTCTGTTCCTTGTATGTTTGGTGCATTAACTTATATATGATGATGTTATGAATTTTGTGAGATACTCTATGATTCATTCAAGTCCTTCTAGAGACTCACTTGTACCTATAAGCTTGTTAAAATGTTAAATAACTATTTTAAAATATCCTTGGCTGATTTGAAGTCATTTGGATGTCAAATGTCAAGGCATAATCAAGACATTCGACGATTAGTCAGAAAGAGGACTTAGATGTTCTCATGAGATTTCATGTTTATAATGAGATTACGAAGTCCTTAAATGTTTAATAAAGATGTTAATAGAAATTATTTTGAGTTTCATGAAGTTTAGAGGTAAAACATCCAAGATGTTCGAAACTTAGCCCTTGAGACGTGCATGTGTGTGTCTTGAGTGGGCCTAGCATATTTGAAGGTGTTGCGTGTACTTGTTTTGGGTAAAACTGATGTAGAAGGTACTTGAAATGTTAAGGTACATATTTGTTTTTGAAACTTCCGGGTATGACTCCCCATGTTCTCCGCAAGAACCCCTCGAGGAGGATCCAAAGGATGATGAGAAACTACCTTAGCAGTGTCAATCAACGAAGCCAAAGGATGTCTCGTTAATCAAACAAATCCCCATCGATGGTGAGGCGTCGATGGAAACTTAGACTTTTTGAGGATTCATGATTTTGTCAAGCCTCAGACCCAAGAGACGGCCTGCAACAAGAAAAGTCGATGGACATACTAGGCGTCGTTTGTGCTCGTCAATGGTGCCTGCAACTACAACCTGCGCACTGTTTCACTAACAGGTTGAATGGGACATTTAACCCACGTGCTAATATGACCCTAGTAGGTTTATTTTGTTGTTTTTTTGTTCATTTAAGTGATCAAAAATGTGACAACCCCATTCCTAATTCAATTCACATAAATTAGACTTCCCTCCCAAACCAAACTCTCTCTAGAGCCTCCATTGAAGGTGCAGTTTAAGAACAACATGGAGTATGGATTTTCATGGGCTTTTCATCAAGTTTTAGAGGTTTTCTTTTACATTAAGGTATGTTTATCCTTCATCTCAAGTTAATCTTCCATCTAGAGAGTTCCTTTCAATGTTTTCAAAGAAGTTCATCATCAAATCTCTTGTTCTTCAATCTAGCAATTAGTTCTTTCTCAAAATGTTTTCTAACTATTTATCATATGATAAATTGATGATGATATATTGATTTTAACTTGTATTTAAATCGAATTTAATGATTAATCCATGTTCCCTTCAAATCTCATTTCACACTATGTATTGGCAGGTATGATGTGGATGTTAGGAAGATTGTAATGTGATTCAAGTATGTTAAATTGATTGTTATTTATTTACTATAATGTATATTTATTATGAATTATATGTAATGGATCCAATGTGGATCAAGGATTTAAGATTTGGTTATAATGATTCATGTTCTCCTATCTTCTATAAATTGCTAATATAGTTCAATAAGTCTCAACTCTGTGGTAATTAACTTATGACTTCGTATAAGGTTAATTATATTCTAGATAATGCCTATAATGTGTTACAATTTTGAATCATGTGTTGTTGTATCAATGTGGATTCATACTTGGTGAACTTGATCTCTACTTCTTTAGATTAATATTCACTATAAAATCGACTCTATAGGGCATGAATACATCATTTCATCTATGAAGAGATACTTTTAGCTACTTCCCTATATGTTCTGTTGATTAATTATGGAGTTTCATCATTGATGATCTATGTAAGGAATAATTGGTAAGAGATCAACTTCCTTTCACATTTTATAAATCGATAATGTACGGTAGTTGACATGATCTTGATCTTGTTATCATTAATGCATGATTTCGATTATGTTAATATGCCTTTAGATACTTACCTATATATGAATTATTGATGAAATATGGATGTTGGTCAATGATGAACAAAGGTTGAGAAATTGGTAAGATTGCCTACTTCTTCTACTCTTCTTATAGTACTGATAGTTATTGAAGCCATGTATGGCATTGAGTGGTACGGTCCGCTTATGGTGTACGGTGTTTTTTTTTCCAATATGCATATGTGATGTGAACATGGCCTTGAAGGCAATTGTCGTATTAATGTGTGTTGGTGATGAATCACCCTATGTGAAGCCTATGCCTAGTTTCCTATTCTACCTATGATCTAAGTTTTATGGAAATTGTTATGAGAATGTAAATGGTTATGTTACGTTTATATATACTTGCTGCCTATGATAAGGTCTTAATTAAAGTTTTATGTGTAGTAAAGTTAATATAGGTGCATAATGGCTGGAGCTTACTGTAAGGATGTTGTAAGTCTTAAATAAATGAGTCTTATGCTCTACTATCCATTCTATGATATTATTTGATGTATCATTCACTAGGATTACTTTATAGGTGTACTAGTATGGGTAAGGGTATGAGACCTTTTCTATTCATTATGCATGTGTAACTTGATAGGATAGTTCCTAGGTTTGTCTTCTAAGTACATGAATAGTAATGCCTGAACATGTCTTATATGCTATGGTGTTAAGTATATGAAATGACAAAGTATGAATGTGCACAGTTTCTTATGTGTTGATATTAAAGGAGTGATCATATAGTTACACCCATAGATTGATGCATTGATATATGAACATGTGTGACATTAATGTGTTATGTGAAAGGTTTTCTCACATATAAGTAGACAAACACACGTCTATGATAATCTAGTCAATCGAGGGTCCTTGAATGGTGTGCTTAAGTATACCCTAAACTAAATAGGTTCTTACATTTGGTATGTCCATGTTAAAGTCTTTCTCACTTGAATAACATTCGTCTATGACCTATAAGCTAAGCATATGAGGAGTCAATATCCTAATGCCTACATTTTATGAGCAATGTTAACAAAGGGTTTTCAATAAAGTGACCTTAGCTTAGAACCGAGTGAACTTGACAATGATAGGTGTTTGATTCCCTTGGAGGAATACTCACCATTGGGTTTTCATAAGGTGTTGACTTCCTTTGGAGGAACATTCACCTATGGTTCCATACAAGGTGTTGACTTTTCTTGAGGATGATTCACCCGTGGTTTCTCATGAGATGAGGCTCCAATACTAATGATCATTTAGAGGGTTGTGTATATCTCTTAGTTCTATAATCTATGCTTGCCACAGAGGATCTAGCAAGTGATTTCACTAGTATGCTAGCATGTGTTATTTTACTACCTTGACTAGGTAAGAACACCTTTCATTGGTTTTAGCAACTAAAACACCAAATTCCATATGTATCACCCATGGTATTAGTGTCAGTTAAGGATATAGTGTCCGTAAAGCAAAAAAGGATAATGGAAATAAAGTAAGCACCCTACCTATAATAACGTAAGGATAGTTGGTTAGTGTAAGTGGGGGTATGGGACTTCACCTATCATTACACAAATGGCTCTTGAGGGAACTCCTAGGAAGGTTTTCTAATGCATGTGACCATGTTTATGTTCCTAATGCATGGAATGGTAGTATTTGTCTACATGTTGTGAATAGATGCATGTAATGAGCCTATATGAAGTGGTCTTGTTGTATATGCATAATGTTGGTCTTAATGACTACATGATGAAGGTCTTGCTTGAAATAATGGAAGTTGTTTATATTTCCATATTTATGAGAAGTGAAGTTAGTATATATCCAGGTTAAGGTAGCTTAATGTAAAGTCATCAGAGTTTTGACTTAAATGTGTCTATAATGTACTATACTTATAAGATTGTAATTTTTCTTGTGTAGGTTGTATGTACGGTTTCCTTTTGTATTTAAAGTGATACATTGCACCAAGTATCACTAGGGGGTTACTTGGAATGTTAAGGAATTAAGATGAAAATAATTCACTCTAAAGAGAAAATATGCTCAATGTAATGTGAAAGCGCTTAATGTAAAATGGTCTTAAATTGCCTTACATGCATTGTATGATTTTATATTATGTTTGACCATGAAATACGCCTATAGGAAGTATGTAAATGCTATAATTATTTTTGTATAAAGGTTTTATGATGATTTCTCAAAAAGGCATGAAGTATGATTCCACGAAAAATTTCCCTTTTCAATGCATGTTTTTGAATGGTTGTCATACTTAGTGCATTCGTGTACTCACTCCATTCTTCTTTAACTTTTTATACAATGTGTAGGTTACAAATGCTTAAAAGGGTGTCTCTATGACTGAGGGGCTTGTTATGTGTTTCCCAAGCTCAAGCAAAAGGAATCCTTAAGATTAAAGGATGTCGTATGTCAAGTCATGTTTAAAGTCTTGTAATTATTTACTTATGGTTATGTTGAAAGGGTCGTGTACCTAATGTTATCTTATGATGTTTATTCTAGGATGGGAAAAAAATAGAGTCTAAATATGTACTTGTGATATTTCATATATATGAAGTAAAGTTTGTAGTATATGATGTGCTATGAAAAGTTTTAAATTTTCCGCTAATTTACCTATGGCAATGCGATGAATGATAACTAAGGGATCGTATAAGGCCTCCTAGAGGTCAAGTACGCCATGTTACTTTTAGGGGGTTCTCCCCAGTCGTGACACTAGGCAACCACATAAGGCCTTAACAATAGCATGAATACCAAGGGTCATGAGAACCTTAGGGGAATCATTTGAGAAAACTTGCGCATAAAGGTCTTTTTCTTTTCTTTCAATATTAGGAAAGGTAACTTCCAGGTCATTTCAACCCATATTATCACCTTGGGAGGAAACTGAAAAAAAACTACACCTAGGTACAATAAAGAACTTCCTGAAATAGTCATACTTAAGATCAATCTTAGAGGACAACTAACCACTTTTAAAGTAGGTCAACATCAATTTTCTCCTTATCTTTAAGGTTTAAGGGACACATACTAACCTTTAAGTAAACATTAGGGAAATACATAATTCCAACATGACTAGACTTGTACTCTTTAAATGGTTTTATACATGTGAGAGAATTTTTTAGAATATCGTTTGCTATTATGAATATTAAAGTATAAACTCTAAGTATACTTCACATAGTATTAAAAGTTTTAAATTTTACACAAATTTTAAGTGATTACATGTTATCACGTACGCTAAGAGGCTTGTTTGAGTCCTATTAGAGTACGACGATACAGGTCGCATATGGTGTGCACTCTCCGGGTGTGACGAGATTCGTATTAAAGCATGGTTAAATATGCTTAGGATCAATCTCTCACTAAACAACATTACATAGTGTATTATTCATGGTTGTGAAGTGCGCCACAATTATTAATGTGAGGCTATGTGATGACTAGGAAATTTCTCTTTTTTAGATAATCCTATGTTGTGCATTTAGAGTTTTTACACTATGTGTCTTTTAGAATCTAATCACTTTCTTGGGGTTATAGGGGATGAAAACAAGAAGGACAGCCACGATAAGACTATGAAAAAAATTGTGAATGTGGTAGCTACTCCCCAAGGAAATCAAGTCCCTCCTCAAGTGCAAGACACTGCACATGATCATGTTCTGGTAAATCCTCCAGTTATGACAGATCGTGAGGTGAGGGAAGCCCTGTTACAAATAACCCAAGTAATCACCACCCAAGCTCATTCCATAACGGCACAAGCTAACACGGATGTTGCACCTCAAGAACACAAACATTCTAGTACTATGGCTATTCGTTTAAGAGATTTTAAAAGGATGAATCCTCCCATGTTCGTTAAATCAAAAGTTGATGAAGACTCCCAATATTTCGTTGATGAAATATACAAGATTTTGTTTCTATGTGAATATGTACTACTGAGAAAGATGAACTTGTTGCCCATCAGCTCAAGGACGTGGCTAAGACATGGTACAATAAGTGGAAGGATTGTAGAGCTTTAGAAGGTGGTCCCACGTCATTATAGATCTTCAAAAATTCATTTCATGACAGAATCTTCCCAAGGGATCAAAGGTAAGCTAAGGTAGAGGAGTTTATCACCCTTCATCAAGGAGGTATGATGTCAAGGAATACTCCTTAAAATTATAAAATTTTCCAAATATTCTTTCTCTTTGGTTTCTAATGATAGATATGAGATTACTCTGTTGTTTCAAAAAGAATCTAGGAAATTTCATGTAATGTTCCCCAATAGAGTTACTCTTATTGATTTTGTAGAACTTGACATGTTTAGTTTTGATATCAACTTGTGGATGGATTGGCTTCATGCATGCTTTGCTTCCATAGATTGTAGAATAAGCATAGTGAAGTTTCGATTCCCTAATAAACCCATTTTAGAAAGGAAGGGGAGAAGTTCTATGCCAAGGGGTAAAACTCTTTCTTGTATGAATGCTTTTAAGATAATAGCCAAGGGCTTTCTATATCTTGTAGTGAGGGTTAAGGACCTAGAATGTCAAACTCCTTGTATTGATTCAGTCCCCGTAGTGAGGGATTACCTAGATGTCTTTCCTAATGACCTTCCAGTTGTTCCTCCTTTACGCTAAATAGCATTTGGCATTAAAGATTTATCGGATATAAACCCCATTTCAAATCCTGCATATAGGATGGCTGCGGTTGAATTATAAGAGTTTAAGCTCCAATTTAATGATTTTCTAGACAAGGGTTTCATTAAACCTAGTTTTGTCCTTGGGGTTCTCCGGTCTTGTTTGTTAAGAAGAAGAATGGGTCTCTTAGAATGTTCATTGATTATCACTAACTTAATAAAGTCACCATAAAGAACAAGTATCCTCTCCCACGGATTTATGATCTATTTGATCAACTCTAAGGTGCTAGTTAATTGTTCAAGATTGACGTAAAGTTGGGATATCACAAACTTAGGGTTATAGGTAAAGATGTTCCCAAAACATCTTTCCAAACTAGAGATGGTCACTATGAATTTCTAGTCTTGTCTTTAGGGTTAAGAAATGCCCTAGCGGCATTTATTGACTTAATGAATAGTGTTATTTGAGATTACCTCACTCATTTTTAGTTGTGTTCATTCATGATATTTTGATATACTACAAGAACGAAAATATGCATGAGAGTCACATGAGGTTGGCTTTGCAAGTTCTCAAAGAACACCTACTTTACGCCAAATTTAGCAAGTGAGAATTTTGGTTAAGGTTTTGTTCTTTTCTTGGCCATATTATTTCTAGTTAGGGTGTAAAGGTTAATCCTAAAAGGAGGGATGCCATCAGAAATTGGCTTACACACATACATAAGAATTTTCTTTGGTCAAGCAAGGTATTATAAAAGGTTTGTTGATGGATTTTCATCCATTGTTCTCCTTTGACAGCCTTGAACCAAAAGAAGGTGAAGTTTGAGTAGTCAAAATATTGTGGGAAAGGTTTTCAAGAGTTTAAAGATAATCTTACCTCCGCTCCAGTGTTGACCTTAACAGAGTGGAATGAAGGCTTCGTAGTGTATTGTTAGGATTCCCGAATGGTATTGGTATGTGTCCTCATACAACATGGAAAGGTGATTTATTATGCTTCTAGGAATCTCAAAGTTCGTGAGAAGAATTATCCAACTCATGATCTTGAGATAGCCTCAGTAGTTTTTGCCTTTAAAATATGGAGACATTATTTGTATAGTGTTTATGTTGTGTATGCTTTGAGTCGTATGACTATCGGTAGTGTGTCTTATGTGGAAGAAGATAAAAAAGAACTTTTGAACGTTGTTTATAGGTTCGCTTGATTAGGTGTGCGGTTAGAAGATTATCCAAATTGTGGTTTCAAGGTCCATCATAACTCTGAATCATCATTAGTGGTGGAGGTGAAATCTAAGCAACATGTTGATCCTTTATAGATTGAGTTGAAGGAATCGGTACTTACTATGCTCAATGATTCATTCTCCCAAGGGTGGTGGTGTTCTTAGGTACCAAGGAAGAATACATGTACCCGATGTTGAGGATTTGAGAAAAACAAATTTTCAAAAAAGCCCATGGATCTCGCTATTCTATACATTCGGGTGCCATCAAAATGTATCATGTCCTTTGAGAGAGATATTTTTGGGATGGTTTAAAGAGGGACATAGCAAAGTTTGTTGCAAGCTATTCGAATTGCCAAAAAGTTACAATTGAACATCTCAAACTTAGTGATTTAACCCAAATCATGGATGTTCCTACTTGTATGTGGGAAGCAAGCAATATGGATTTTGTTGTTGGGTTGCCTTGAACCCGGAAGCAAAATTATTCTATATGGGTTATTGTTGATAGGTTTACCAAATTTTCCCATTTTATTCCTGTCAAGTCTACTTATGCCGCCGAATATTATGCAAGAATCTACATTAATGAGATTGTGAGTCTTCATGGGATTCCTTTATCCATCATTTCGGATAGAGGTGCCGAATTCAGATATCATTTTTGGAAGACTTTTCAAAAGGGTTTACGAACCAAGTGAAACTTAGTACCTTTTTTCATCCTCAGATGGATGGCCAAGCGGAACGTACCATTCAAACCCTTTAAGATATATTGAGAGTCGTGTCATTTGTTTCAAAGGAAACTTGTATGATTATCTACCTTTGATTGAATTCTCTTACAAATGTAGCTATCATCAAGCATTTCCATGGAGCCTTTTGAAGCCCTTTATGGTAGAAGGTGTAGGTCTCTGTTCGGATGGTTTGAGGTTGATGAGTCCTCACTCCTTGTGTAACACATCAAAAATCCAAGACGTGTTTTTGAGCCTAAAATAAGTTTCCTAAGGTTCAAACAATGTGTTAAGGTCCATTTTAGTAAATACAAGTGATATAGGAAGTCTAGAAACAAAAAGCTCCAACAACGTCCATGGCGTCCGTAAACTAGTTCAAGGAGGTACTAGCGTGGCTTAGCCGATTTGACTAGATTTTTGATATTGGTGGAAAGGTTTCTAACATGTGTTCAAGTTTATACATGGAAAAAACATTCGGGTACGACTCCCAAAGGACCATCCGATAGAACTTGAGGAAAACCCTTGCAAGAGTGGGCAAAAGCTGTCAAAAGACAGTGTCACCAACGGATGCCACAAACGGGCCGTTGGTGAATTTCGAGGTCTTCGATTCCACCGTTGATTATAACTTAGACAAAATACTGGAGGGGTCATTTTGCATAGACTCTAACCAAGATGACGGATGTGTATCATGTAAGGGCACATCGGTTGTCGATTGACCCATGATCCGTCGATCGTGGTGTCGTCGGTGGTTAGTGAAATTTTCTGCATGCTTTTAATTAGTTATTTAAGGGATAATAAAATCCTAATTTAGTTAATTAACCCTCATATAACGATACAAATCCCATTAGACTAATCATAACTCACAAAACATAACTCTTTTCTATCTTTCTTCTTTTTCTCTCTACTGAAGAACACCATTGATGACAAAGCTAGGGTAGGGTTTAAGGGGTTACAAGAGTCATATTTCACCACCAATATTCATTAATTAGTAAGGTATGAGATCTAATTCACCTTTGAGACCTCTTTCCTCATACGGATCAATTAAATTGATTTCCAAAATTTTAGTTTTCAAGTTGGTTTTATCCAGTCTCGACATTGATGTTATAAATTTAATTGTTTATGATTTTTTTGGATATAATGAATAGATTTACATTTATGCTAACTCAATTATTGTATATCTTTACAGTTTGTTCTAGTTTCTAAAGATGACCTTTTCCCCTTAATCCTAGGTTATGATCTTGATATAGATTAAATTGTGTTGGTTCAATTGATTTTGTTATTGGTTTAATTACTACTAAATGATGTTTTAATACTAATCATGAATATATTTTTATTATTTATAGTACTTCCATACTAGTTCTTGAGAAATGATCGATGTTATGAAGTATGTTGTGATTTCACCTAAGTATCTTGCCCTAAGTTTTTATCTTGTATTGAATTTTAAAGTTGTGATTCTTTTAGCCTTATTATCCTTTTTCTGGTTGAATTATGATGATGTTATACCCTAATAGGGTTTTAGTAACGGTTGATTGTAAGACATTGATGATAGATTATGATGTAGACTTGGTAAGTCTTATGATTCCTATCCTTTACTTAAACTTATGGTTATTTGTGATTAAGTCATGATGTTGTATTAGAGTATGCCTTGTATTAGGATTGGTAGGATGGAATCATGTTGAATTTAAATGTATTGACGATAATTTTGTGAGGTGTTGGATTAGTGACTAAATGTTATAAGAAAGGTTAATGATTTACCAATCCTTATCATGATATGAGAATGTTAATGTGCTAACCTCACCTATATGAATTGTAATGAAAGGATAATATTCATGCAATTCTTATTGAGCAATGATGATTATGATGTTTATACAAGGGTTAAAACCTATGACCTACAATAAGTTATCATTATTAATAGAGAAATTAAGGACATTGCAAAAAAGGGACTTTATCTTTTTACCGAGTTAACTTGACAATGGGACATGATGAATTTCCATTGAGGAAGATCCACCCGAGAGTTCCACAAGTGGTGTTAACTCCCTAATGAGGGATACTCACCCAATGGATCCCATGAGAAGGCACCAATTTCCATGTGGTATGTAGAGGGACTACACCTATTTCTTAGTTCTTGAACTATGTTTCCCACATAGGAATATTAGCTAGTGGATCCACTTAGAAAGCTATGTTTATGATTGTTTTTACTTTTTCAAATAGACCACCTTCCTTCGATGTAAGGTGTTAAAACACCGAATTCCACACTTAAATCTTGTGCTCTATGTCAGTTAAGATAAGGTGTTCAGTAAACTAAAATGAGGTGCTGAAGTACCAACCAACTATGGTTACTTAAAAGATTTGACTTAGCCTAGGTAGGTGTATGGGACTCTACCTATGCCTTGCACTAGTTTTCCTTCAAAGAAGATCTAGTAGTTTGTTCCTATATATGAATATGCTTGTGATGATATATGATATGTATATGATGAACTTGCACATTGTTTATACGATATGATGATTATTTTCACTTATATATATAAATGTGTTGGTATAAATGGTTAAAGTAAGATGATATGTACTCTTAAATGCTATGCAATATGAAATAGGATGTTCGTCATTATTCTTGTTAGGTTACTCGATTGAGTAAGGTTATGGTGTTTTGCTTAGTTATTGCACTTATTTACTTTATAGGTGTTCATGGGTAATTGTTTTGTTTTTGTCATGTTTAAAGGTATACTTATTCATGCTTGTTACTATTATGACTTGATGATAGAGATTTTTGGCTATGTATTCAACTAAATTCTATGCATGTTGACTTGACTAGACTTAGTGTTTTTCTTCTTTTTATGTACATGCCTATGACCTAATGAACATGTCCTATTATTTTGTATGATCTTGTTGAGTATGCATAAGTATTTTCAAAGTAAATTGCATAACTTTATGAAATGTACCTTTTCATAGCTTGATTTTAAAGTATGTGTGCATATGGTCTCATACTTAGTACAAGTGGTGTACTTATCCCATTTCATATTTTTCCCCAATATTTTAGGTTTTGGTCATTGAAATTCTTTTGAATACGACTTGAAGAAGACTTGGATATCGTAATCATCCAAGTAGGGTATGTCCTTACTTTACGAGGGCGGTGCCACTATCTTGCTAATGGAGTTTTTTTGAGTTTAAGACTTCTAGGTTTCTTTCTTTTCCATTTAGTATGAAACATTGTATATCCCATATAAGGAATTCTTACTTTGACGTATGGATAATAGCCAAGTATTTACCCTCTTATTATATGGTTATTAGATTAGACGACTATTATGACTAAATTATATTTTATATACTTAAAATTAAAAGTAGAAGACTAAGTAATCTTCTTAAACGAAGAGTGTATGTATATTAAATATATATATACTATGTGTATGTGGAGTTCTATGTAAACCTCTGAGTAGAAGTAATGAAAAGATTTAAATATTCCGCTAAATTTGATATATAAATGTAATGAAGTAATCTAAGAGGCTAGTCTTAGTCCTCAATGAGGATGATAATGTCAATTACATCTAGATTCTATTCCAAGATGTGACAACCTCCTTATCAAAGCATTTTGTTAATTATGTTTGAGTCCATGTCTCTCTAAACCATATCTATGTAGGATCATAGTCATAAATATAATGTGCGCCACACTTATGAATAGTAATCTACGAGGACTTAGGAAACTCTCACTTCTTGTAAGTCCAATATCGTGCCTTAAGAGTATTAAATCTATGTGTTTTTTAATATAATCCTCTTATTGAGATTATAGGCAATGAAAAGTCGAAGGAATGTGGCACGAAAACTTGAAGGAGAGAGTGCCAATGCGGGAGTTCCTCCATGTAGGGATAAAGTTCCTCTTCTCGAGGACGATGTGAATGATGACAAAGCCCCGGTGAATCCTCCTCTTTTGACAGATGAAAACAAAAGGGCCACTGTGTTCCAAATGGCCCAACCCACTACTACCCAAGCATAAGCAATAAATACTAAAGTCCAAGCCATGACAACCCAAGCTAATCAGGATGTTGTACCCCGAGCACACCAACAATCTGCTAACATTGCCTCTCATCTAAGGGATTTCACTAGAATGAATCCTCCTACTTGAGATGGGTCCTAGGTTGTAGTTCATCGATGAAATGTACAACATCCGGTATGCTATGGGGTTGTCTACTAGTGAGAAGGCTGAGTTATCAACTTATTAACTCAAGGATGTACCTCAGGCACGGTATGTCCAATACAGATACAATAGTCCTTAATGAAGTCGACCCGTTACTTGGGATGTGTTGAAGAAGGTTTTGTTGATAGATTCTTTCCAAGGGAGAAGAGGTAAGATAAAGTGCAGGATTTCATCATCCTTCTCCAAGGAGGTATGAATGTTCATGAACACTCCTTGAAATTCACTAAATTGTCAAAATATGCTCCTTCTTTTGTTTCATATCCTAGAGATGAAATGAGCCATTTTTGAAGGGGTTGTCTTATGATTAGCAAGAGGAGTGTCATTCGGCTATGTTACATGAAAACATGAATACTTATCATCTTATATTTCATGTCCAACATTGTGGAACAGTCAACGTCTAACAGGAAGAGTAGAGATGCTAAGAGGGAATATATATTTTGATGGTTGTTCTTCAAAGAATAGGCTGGAGATACAAGATATATCTATGTTTAAGAAGCAGATTTCTATAAAATTCCTTGCAAGTTCCCTAAGTCTAAAGATGATACGATGTCTAACCATAAGTCTAAGAAGGTAAGGGATACTAGTTCACCAAACAAGAAGCCTACTTATTCCATGTGTAGAAAATGGCATGTACGAGAATGCTTAGTTTGAATGGGTCTTTACTTACGTTGTGGACAGAGTTGTCACAAGGTTAAGGATTTACCTAATGTGAAGATTTAATACAAGAGTAGTGGTCAAGGTTAAACAAGCGGTTCAAATGAGGCTTCAACGAAGAACCGCTTTAATTCTCTCCGCTCTAGGGGTGAGGAAGAGACTTCTCCCAACGTGGTGAACGGTATGTTGAAAGTCTTCCCTATTGATGTTGAAGCCTTACTTGATCCTGGTATGTTAACCTTTTATAGTGTATACCCCATGGTTGAGTCGGTTGTTGCAAAAAGGTTTATAGAAATTGTCCAATAATATTGAACAATAGATTCTTTTGATGTCATTTTTGTTATAGATTAGTCGTATGCTTGCTTTGCTTTTATAGATTGTAAAATGAGGGTGGTAAAGTTTATCTTTAAAAATGAGCCCGTTTTAGAGTAGAAGGGGGGAAATTTTATCCCTAGATGTTGTATCATCTCTTGTTTGAAAGCATGTTAAATAATCTCTAAAGGTTGTTTACATCATATAGTAAGAGATCAAGATCTAGACTCTGAAATTCCTCCCATTGAGTCGGTTCCTTTCCATTACTTCCCTGTGCTTCACTACTACCCTTTACCACATTATCATTATCCTTTCTCACATTTTCCTCAGTAGATGGCATAGGTGGGTCAATGGTTTGTCTACCACCTCGTGTAGTGATTGCCATGCAGTGCGCATCATTCTTTGGATTTTGGACAATGTTGCTAGGAAGAGTGCCTGGTTGTCGTGTGTTCACTGTCGCAGATAATTGGGCCACTTGCAATTCGATCTGTTTAATCAAAATTGCATGTGTATCAACTTTTTGCCCAATACTAGCTAAATCACACCTCAACTCTTTAATGTGTTCATCACTATTGTCGAACCTCCTCATCATTTTGTGCAACATATCCTCAACTCGCGCCATACTATCTCCACCATCCCTTGGAGTAACTTCACAATTTTGAGGAGGGACATAGGTCCCATTCCTATCGTTTCTATTAGCATAGTTACCCCTGTTAAAGTTGTTGTCGCGGTTGTAGTTTCCATCTCGGACATAATGACCTTCATGGTTGTAGTTACCATAGTTCCGACCTTGGTTCCCTTGACCTTCGCGCCAACTATACTGATGCGAGCCTTGGGTGCTTGGTCGAAATCCCCCCGTCTGCTCATTTACCGCATAAGTGTCCTCCGCATAATAGCACTCATCATTTGGAGGTGGCGGTTTATCCAAGTAGTTGACTGCATTAATCTTTTCTGCACCCCAGTGACATGTTTTAGTACCAACCCAAGCTCAGTTCTCATCTGAGCCATTTCTTCACGAATATTATCTGTGGCTGGGTTGTGAGTGAAATGCACTGCAAAGGTGTTTCTCCCTGTATCGGACTTCCTCGTACTCCAAGCTTTGTTGTTACAGGAGATTTTCTCTAATTTATCAGCAATCTCAGCATAAAGGCATTCTCCATAAGATCCACCTGCTATAGTGTCCAACACCGCTTTATTGTTATCAACCTGTCCCAGATAGAAGTATTCCTTCAGTGACTCATCATCAATACGGTGATTTAAAACACTTCTGAAGAATGAGGTGAATCTATCCCACGAACTACTAACTGACTATCCTGGTAGTGCCAAAGTTGTTCACCCTGTCTTTGTGGTTTAATTTCTTGGAGACCGAATAGTAGCATGCTAAGAAGACATCCCTTAGTTGGTTCCAAGTGAAGATGGAGTTGTATGGGAGCTCAGTAAACCACATAGCAGCCTCTCCCGTCAGTGAGAGAGGAAACACTCTGAGACCTATTACATCTAGATCAAAATCAGGCCTCCCAACACAACTTTTACACACTTCCCTTACCTTAGCAATATGGGCATGTGGATCCTCAGAAGGTAGCCCTGAAAACAAACCTCTGGCAGTGAGCATTTGCATCAGGCTACTAATCACCACAAAAGTGTGGCCTGTGGGTAGAGGGGGCAAGACAAGTGGCCCATCCGAGTCTGCTATGTTATCATACCCTCTGTAGTATGCTTGGGGCCGTGGAATGGGATTTTGTCCCCTCTGTTGATGTTCACCGGGAGCGTCGGGTAACATCTGACCATGAATATCCACTGTATCTGGGATGTTCTGGTTTGGATCCTCATCATTTATTCCCAAGTTTCGATTCATATTGCGCAGTGTACGCTCTAGCTCGTGATCGTAGGGAAACAAGGGTTATCTTCCTCTCCGTGTATTTGGCATACAAGGAGGATAGTTCTGAAAGGAAATCAAAAACAATAAAACAAAGTGAAATCAAGAAAATATCAACTAAACTTTAGTAATAAGTTCAAGTTAATCTAAAAGCTAAATTCCCCGGCAGCGGCGCCAAAATTTGATACGCTCAAACTTACTTCTCAAATGAGAAGTAAAGCGGTCGCGTCAAGTAAATAACCCAACTAGTGAGGTTGGGATCGTTCCCACGAGGAAAATAGTCTAGACTTAACTTCAATTTGTTATTACTATTGTTCGGTTGATGACTTCCTTAGAAAGTAAAAACATAAAAAGGGGGGTTTGTATTTCCTAATGAGTAAAAATAATTAACGAAATTCAAAAAGAGACACTTAACAGTTTTGAAAGTTGAATTATAATCAATTAATCAAAGTAACTAGGGTTTACGTGTTCCCCACAGGTTCATAACTTGATAATTCAAACTATAACAATTCTTTCCTAGTATCTTGCATGCAAAGTGATAAGTTATGTATTTCTAAATCCTTGGTCCGGCATCTAGAAAATCTCACTCCGCACCTTGGTCCAGCTACATGTGTTGCTTTCCTAACCCTTATCTTTACCTCATATTAAGCATTGTATTCGATATTTAATAAAGTTATTACCTCGTACCAATCAATACTAGCCTATTAGATAGTATACACTAAATCTATGTTAATAATTTTTTTCCTATTATCTACCTCATTGGTCCGACAAGTAGCATTAAGGCGAGTTCTAACGTTGATCATCCATTAAAAAGACTTTTAAGCGAAAGAATTATTAATATATGCAAGACACTATTCTAGAATTGTTATTTTAGCTAGGGTTTATCTCATTATTTGCCTATGGTTCCCACAACCCTAGTTATGGAGTTTAGTTACTCATAGCCATAAACACAATATTCAAATATATTATATATAAATTTATGTACTTACTTCAATGAGAAAGAATAAAGTCTGAAAGTTTGCTTGATTAATCACCAAAAATTGCTTGTAAGAATCTCCAAAAAATCAAACACTTATACACAAGTCTAATAATATGATGTCTAATCTAGAAGAGTCTAACCTCAAAAACGAGGTTTTTCGAACTATTTATAAAAAAATAAAAACCTAATTAAACAAGGATTCTAATTGCTGGAAATCTGCCAAAACGCGGCAGGGTCGACGGACCACGCGATGGACCGTCGTGGTCACGACGGACCGTTATGGACTCCGTCGTCCCATACTTAGCAATTTCTTCTGCTGCTCTCTTCATTCCCTTCAACGGCAAGTATGACGGACCGTCGTAGGCACAACGGTCCGTCGAGGGTCTTCGTTTCAAAATACTTCAACTCTTGGAATCTGGGTACTTGGATCACTTCTCTGATCTTCACGACGAACCTGCAGGACGGACAGTCATAGCCATGATGGACCGTCACAAGCTTCGTAATCCCACACTTGGTCAGACTTCCCAATCTTCGTTCAGCATCTGCACTACGCTGCCACCTACGGACCGTCACAGGCACGACGGACCGTCATAAGCTCCGTAGGTGGTCTCTTCTACATTTTTTCGCTCAAAATCTCCGCATTCAGCTTTGGACAAATTTCCTGCAAAACAAAGAGAAACTTATATCAAAATTAGCACAAAAATTCTTTCGGACACACTAAACTTACGGAAAAAGTAATAATTATACCGTGAAACCACAGTATATCAGTAGTAGACATTAGTGCATATAGGAAATATTCATTTTCATTAGACAACATGAACATATACTACTTATAACCATACATGAAGTGTGAGTGTGTGTACATTGTACAACATGATCATATAATGTCTATGAATACACTATTGAGGTACCCACCATCTTAACACCACATTATACATTCACGCATAGACCACACAACACAATTTAGCATATGAAAAAAGATATGTTTACATTACATCAAAGACTCCTAGCAATGGCTAAGATCATTTATTCATTCATATAGGGATACATAGGTAGGGACAATTCAAGATTAGAACTTCATAATTGGAAGCACATCGAACAAACCTAAGCCTAACGACTTAATTCAAATGTTGAAGAAACCATTAGCACCTAACACAGGATACTATATTAAGAGACTAGCATGTAACTTCATATTGTGTGTTCATCATAACCACACCTTTACAATATATCATAACATATATAGGTTTAAAAGGAACTAAACACCGCCACAATAAGTAGACCACACCACACAATGTTATACAAACCCCATTTAGCTATCAAATCTATAGAAAAGTAGAAGAAATAGGGCAAATTTACCAAATCACCAAGCTTTGATCATCACTGATTAATTCCCATAATTCATGAAAAATTCATAAATAATGCATGAAGTAATATTACATTTACATACACGAAAATATAATTCAATCATCATAGGATAAAAAAAAGATTATGCTCACTACATCATCAATTCTATAGGATGTAGAAAAATATCGATCCTACTTATGAAACCTCCAAATATTGATCTTCATTGATCAATTATCCACAATTAATGGTAAATTATCATAGACTAAAGTGTCTATAATAAATTTATCATACTTTAATCAGACTATAATCAAGCAAACATCAAGATCACGATAACCACAATATATGCTAAATTGAGAAATTTGAAAGATTATGGGTTCATCATAAAATTGTATTGTAAATCACTTTAAATAATTATAAAATCAACAATTCATCAAAAACATTCTTTTGAAATAAATTTGAGAAAGTCCCCATGGATAGATTGAAATATATGCAGTTTTGATCATGCATTCTCTTTCAAAAATATTGAAGGAGCTCTCTAGAAGAATAGATATTTAAAGATGAATGATCACCATACTTCATGATAGGAGAAAATCACGAAAAAGTTATGAAGAAACAATCACAATCCATCAATCAACTTGTTCTTGAGCTTCATCTCCAATGGAGGTTTCTTGAGAGGATTTGTTTTGTGAGTGAAGAAGATATTTTGACAAATGGATTTGGAATGGGGTTTTCATATTATTTACTAACAGAATATACCTGAAATACACAATAATAACAGTCCATAGTAATTTAGGAACGTGGTATAAATTTCCCATTCATATTTTTAATGATATAGTGTGCATGATAGGAAAACAGACTTCATCGATGAAAGTAGTCGACGGCGTGTCAATTAGACGACGAGTCGTCCTGCTACTTTATCGTTTGTGAATGCAACGCATTCATGGGATCTTAATCTCACATGGTTAAGTGGTTATCTACGTCACCATTTATGGGGCATCAATTGAGGAACGGTCTGTCATTCCTTGTCTCGTCATTTGGACACTGCCAAGGCAGAGTCTAGGAAACCTCTTGGGTCCTCCTTAATGACACTTTGGATCATCCTTGGGAGTCATGACCGGAAATATCCAATGTAAATACGCTCGTATACATTATAAGGATCTCTCACATCAATTTCAACAAAAATTAACGTGTAAAACATGCCAAGACACACTAAGACACCCATGCATGTCTCTAGTCTAACTTTAACACTTCTCGGACGTTCTTGGACGTTCAACCTCCAAATCACTTCAAATAAACTATGCATACTTTAAAACACTTAATCAAAACATTATTAACCTTTATAGTAACATAAAAGTCTCTAAGCACCTTTATTCTTTTTTAAATACCTTACATTAGTCTTATGTGTAGCATTAAATGAAGGTGTTACAACTTGATGAATATGATATGCTTAGTCTAGGGGTGACTTCTTAGGATCAATTGTAAAAGTAGTACTATGGGAGGATACCTAAACATTGCACTAGTGTGAGTTGGAGTTTTATTAGGTGATGATCCTTATGTGAAGGTCATGTCATATGTGTGCTAATGACTTTATTAATATATGTGGTTGTGTTAATGAAGTACATTTATGAATTAACATCCTTGTGGACAATATGGTGATACATTGTACTAAGTATTACTTAAGGGTTACTTAAGTAAATGAGTTAAGGTAAAAAGATAGTAATGTATTTTATGCATTGAATGTGCCTCAAAATGTGTTAAGTGGCTTTATTTGCTATTATGAATAGTGGCGTTGTCCATGTGATGTATGTAAACTATATTGGACTTATTGTATCAATGTTCATGAAATTTTACTAACAGATATGATGCATAATTTATAATTAATGTCCTCTTTAACTAATGTTTGTGCATTGTTACCATACTTAGTGCATCCTTGTTCTAATACTATTCTTCTTCATCTTTTTACACAAAGTATAGGTCGTGATGGCCAATGGATCTTTCATAGACCGAGGGCTTCAATTATTATTCCCAAGTTCAAGTGTCCTTATGATTCGATATCATTCATATAAAGGTTATAATAAAGTTCATCAATAGTTTAGTTTATTATTTTATGTTGTTAAGGGTCGTGTCCCTAACTTTTTCTATTCTGTTGAGTTGTGTCTTAAGATGACAACAGATACTTAGTGTATTGACTATCTACTTATGATTTTATAAATTAAGTGATGTTCTTGCATTTGATGTTCTATGAAGAGTCTATAATTTTCTGCTAAATTCCTGACTATGCGATTAATGAATGTAAGAGGCTTGTCTGAAACCTCGTAGTGGTTGACGATGCCAATTTCTTCAAAAGGGTGCTCCTCGCTCGTCACATAGTCATTTGTTGTAAAGTTTGAAGGTCTTTACCACCATTTTATGATATTTTATCCTTTACATGAGGGAGAGTGTTCTCTACGGGGATATAATGTACAAGCATGTATTCTTGACATACTAGTTGAAAAATCTTAAGTTGCATGTACCACCGATAGTAACCACCCACGGATTATACGGTTACCCAAAAATGGTAGGTTGTCGTCTTTTACTAATCACTTCATGCCCCTCACAAAATTTACGGAAAATTAGGTTAGACCTCCAGGATTGACGAACTGTATTATACCACGGTATGTGCTCTAGGGTCGTAGGTCAAACCTCCAACTTCCAGCTCGAAATTGTGAACACAAAAGATCATAAATAGATCATCGACCTTACCATGATATGTCCGTATGAGCAATTAGTGATCCCCAACAACTTTTGAGTCAAGGGTCATTTTGCTTTTTACCTATTCATTGAACACAAAAATTGTGTTGTGTACCCCCTACACTACGTGATTTTGGTTTTTTTAGCCTATTATCTTATTTAGAGCCTAACCTAATCTAGCATTCAAAAATAATTCATTAATCATAGAACAAAATAAGAGGAAAAAGTCGAGCAACCCTAGTTAAAGAACACATCACATTTTTTTATTAATTTTAGCCCCGAAATAAAAAGATTCTTTGTAGAATAACCAAGTACATGGGACTTTACTAGTGGGTTCCTTTCACTCAATAGGTTAGTAGAATTCACTCGGATTCTTGATTTCTTGACATCATAAATAGGCACATGGTTTCTATTTTTTTTAGATTTTATTTTATCGTTTAGTTGTTAGATTTATTAAAATCACATTATCTTCTTTTACGAAATTATTTCTCGATTCTTTCATGAAATTGAGAACTCTAGTTGTGTAGATCCATTTAATCCATGAATTGCACTTGCTAGGATAGTCTATCTAGTTATGCTTTCCCTAGTTAAGAATGTTTCATTATCAATATATTAATGTTGAAATTTTATTTATCATGTAAGTATTTTGAGCAGTGAAATAATATAGATATTTACTCATAATGTGTTAATTACATAATTAGTTGGGAGTAGGCTTAATATCTAGTGTACAAAGGTTGAAATCACCCTCATAATCCTAGAACTTCGTGCCCTCTTAGGTTCTTAAGTCCCCTCTATGGGAATCAGTTTAGTGAGTATGTCAGTCACACCTTCTTACTTTAAGTCTTTAGTTATACTTTTTGCTTGATATAGAGGCTTTATTTCAAACATTGACAGATTTATCTTTAGTGTTTGAGTTTTCTATTAGTTTCTGAATATCATTTAAAATATTTATTCAGATAGTAATGGGTATTCCCCATCATTTCCTTTAGGTCATTCTAAGCTTCTGCACAATATTTCTTGTTTAATTTTATCTTTTGGTTAGCATGAGGTCACTTTTAATCCTAGGTCATGTGTTTATGCCTTAAGTGTAGCATCGGGGCGTGACAGTAAGGAGGAACATAATAATATTTATCACCTTCTGTATCTCTCCAATTCAGAACACCATTACAACATTCTCGATCTCAATGTTTCCAACCATCATTACTATCTTTATTCCAATACTGAATCCTATCCTGCCTTCCATAGATCAGACAAGAACCACCTTCTTGGGTTAACGAAAATTGTACATGTACATTGTACATGGCCTCAAATTATGCGTCTTCATTGCTTAGACCACAATTCAAACCAACCGTATTCACATTTCTTAAACCACCACCCATAATATGTTCCATCAAAAAGTCCATTTTAAATTTTATCTCATATTTTCATCACATTGTTTGTTAATTAAAATTTGTTCCTTGGTGAGTCTGAATTTCTGAGGAGTAACTTGATCTATCCTTGTATACCATACACAACTAATGTTAATCATCTTATTGACTAGTGCAAATGTTATATCCAATAGTGGTCCTCATGATTCTACCTCCAATGAGTTGGTAAAATACACTTTGTTTACGATGTAAAGAGTTTAGTAAAAATATTGTAATCACACATAGTCCTTTAACCAATGAGTAGGATATTGGAGAATCATATTTAAAATGTGAACCACATATCATGGATAGGATCACCATCAAAACTTTTAAAAATTTTGAATGATACCCTTCAACATTACCATGTTCCAGAAAGGGAAGGATCTTACGTAGACACTTCCAAGAGCTCCTCGAAAGAATTGATAGTTTTCCCTTGTAACTCATTCAACTAGTTTGTTGCTTGCCCCAATAGATAAAAGTAAGAGAATAAGGGTTAGACCAACTATTGTTTGATGTTCTTGAAGGATAATAGTGTCACGACCCGCAAGTACCCCTTGAAAGTTAAAGAGAACCCTTGGATCGGGACAAGGCGTACATGACCCTTTGGGGTCTTTGTACAAGCCCTTTAACTATTGTTCATTACATAAGACATGAAAAGTAGTGCGGAATTAAAACTTTTCATGAAAAAATTAATAAAACGAATATCCTTTATAAAAGCTAAGGAATAATCTTGTCTTCACAAGTAAATTTAAAGAAAGGACATAAATAATCTTAGGTACACGACCCTTTACATGAAAAGAAAATAGATAATAACTCTTTAAATAAGAAACTAAGAGAATAGGACTATGCCCTCGAATATATGAGGACATACTTTATCATGAGAGAGTAGATCCCAAGTTTCTCCTTCTAAATTTCTCCTTGCTTCAAATTCTATAATCATAGAGTATAGAAAAGTATGTGTCTAGTAGAAAAAAAGTAGTAAGTATGACATATGCAAAAATATGCAACAAGGGACATTTTAGTAAAAGGGACATTTTCATGCCAATTAAGTAAAACATTCAGAATATGAAAGTAAAACAACATAAGAAATATCATTTAAACCTTAGAAAAGTAATCCCAAACATTAAGATACGGGACCATTTTACAGTAAATATCCAAAAATTACAGTGACATTACAGTGAACTAATTCATTCCCAAAACAGTGAACTTCCAAGGCAAAGCAATGAGGAAGTGAACTCAATTGCCTAGTAATTTACCTATCTAAGGCTATCCTAAGACTCACCAAGGTAAGACCTGAAGGAAATGCAGATACAACTCCATCAATACACATCAAAGTGATCCTGAAGACTACTTCTTTTAGGCTAACTCGCCTTGGGAGAACTAGTCCCCCACTCAATGACAAGATATTAGAAGAACACTCAAGCAACACACCAAGACTTCCCTTTCGGAGTTCCTAATTAGTGCAATGAGTAGATTGTGTCCCATTCAACTACCTAGCCTAAGTAGTACACTCTTTTAAAAGGCTTAGCACCAAGACTCCCCTTTCGGAAGGTCTACTTAGTGCAATAGATAGATAGCGTCCCATACCACAACATACCCTAAGTAGTACATTCTTTTAGGAGACTTAGTTCTTTCAATTCATATAAGGCTCACCATGACTACCCTTTCTTAATGACTATCATTGCAATGGATAAATAGGGCCGCATTCCACTACCTACCCTAAGTATACACTCATTTAGAAGACATAACACTTTCATTAATTTTGGGATGGTTAGGTTAAAACGACATAGACAATGAGAGCAAGACATGGAATTCCGACATTAAGTTTTATTGGATGAGGGATCCTCACTTGCTTGGAGTAAGGTCATTCTCCTAGAGTTTACATGGGTTTCCTAATAGCTACACCTATGTTGGCACATAATTATTGGATAAGGAGATTGCTACTAAGTAACTCATTCTCTACAAACAAGTAGTATTCATCTCAAGAGCTACATTTGAATACAACATCTCTACAGAGGAAGTGTAACCACCCCGTCATCATATTATTCCGCTGCTAGGCATAACTCCCCACAGATTCTAAACATTATATACTATACGTTAAGGATAAATAGCGCACACCACATCACAAACTCATGAAGGGAATTCATCCTCCGACCTATCAAAGAAATCTCTTAGGATGTAGTTAGGTTGCTACTAAACACATCATGTCAACTCACAAAGAGTGTTCACCCCAAAACTCCCTTTTTGACTTACTTAGCTTCATTCATTAATTCAAGTGTGAGTGTCTTTATGAATTTGAACACACCATACACATAAGCATAATTTCATTTATATTCAATTAAATACATGCTTAAACCTTCATTCATCACGTTACATAGTTAAACATGCTCAACATATACACTTACTTCATTTAGGCATAATCTAGTCAAAAACAGACAATTCAAGCCTTATAATGCATATCAACATGAACCTCGTCATTATCACTTCATTTCATACACTTGTACTTCAATATACTTCTCACAATACATACTAAACATAACCAAATAAAACAAGTAAACACCGCCACCAAGAAGGTGGATTATACGACTCAAGAGCATTTCATCATAAAAGTTGAAAAAACATAATCAACTTACCCTTTATACAAGCATCCCCCACCTATAATAATTTCTTCAACAATGCATCATAATATATCCCTTGTGGAAGTATCTAAACAACAACATAAACCCAAAGAAACCAAAGCTCAAAGACTACAAATTCATGCTCATTTAACCCACTCCTTAAGCCAAATTTTGACATAAAGCTTTAACATATTTTAATTAAAGTTTTAGCATTAAAATCAACAAATATTTATAGAAACTTCATATTTTAATCATTTAAAACATTTTCACGCAAGACCCATATTTATAGTTAAAGATAGAAGGAGTTAGGTTTGAAAACCCTTTTTGAAAATCTATTTGAAAGGACTCCTTGAATGGAAGAGAGTTCAAGGATGATTTTCATACCATAAGTATTAGAAAACCCACTAATATATATGAAGAAACACTTCAAACCAGCCCTCTGAGTTATCCTTGAGTCTTCGCTCCGATGATGACTTAGAGAGAGAGTTTGAATACTGAAGAGAGGGGTCTTTTCTAGGTCTAGGACTTAAAACCAATCTAGAATAACTTAAAATCCCTAAAAATATAATACTAGGGTTATATAATACTTGGGGTGAATTTACAAAACACCCCAAGCCAAAACAGTGCGCGTGACAGCTTTTGCAGGAGCCCATCAACGAACCCAAGCAACGGGCGTCGACTAAACGATGGACCGTGATGCATGGGTGTCATTTGGGTATGCAATTGGAAAGTGGAGTGCTAATATTCCACTCTAATTCTTGACCTATGCCCCTAGACTACGGGGCGTCGCCTTGACTACGACTAGTAGGTTACTTGGTGACGTTTGAGCAGTTGTTTGGCAGCTTTGGTGCTAAGTCTTGGGTCCTCTTCTAGGAACCCTCGTGGATACTAGGTGGGGTCGTACATGGATTTTAAATCTTTAAATATAGTATTTTAGGTCTAAGTAACATCTCAAAAATATTTCAAGAAAAACGAACACGTAAAACTTACTCAAACACATCAAGACACGTGAACACTTTCTATGACACAACTTCCGAACGTCATGGACTTTCTTGGAAATTTGACCTCTAAACTTAAAAAAACTGCATACCATAATCAAACTAATACAACTAATTTTATAAAAACATTTACTCAAGAAACAATCACAAAGATCTAGTTCAGCTTAGTTCATTTTAGAGTGTTACATTCTCCCCCACTCGGATAAACTTTCGTCCACGAATGACACTAAAACTTTAAGACCCTCAAGGACACCATTAGCAACACCTGACACATTACATTAATGTTAAAACATTCAAAATGAAATCACCAACTAACAAGAAGCACAAATTTCGAACTTTCACACACTTTGCAACATAAGCAACTTTTCCATCAACTTTACACTTTAAAAACTCACCCTTATAGTTCTATTATTGAGGAACTACCTTCTCCAACATTAAAATTTCTCATATAGAACACTTATACACACTATAGATTCACCTTTAGTGACAATAAAAAAATTTTCAAAAATGAAAAGTATCCCAATGAGCATCAAAACAATTTAAACTCATCTCATAACATAAATACAACAACCATACAAGGTTATGACTTATCGTGACTATCAAATCCGGGTTGGTTCTCCCTCATAGATCCCATCCCATAGAGAGGGTTCTTTTTTGGAGAATTTCGATCTAGAGGAGTTTGATTGACATTTTACCCTTTGGACTTGATGTTAGGGAAGTCCCTAATATTGTATCCCTTGCTACAACACCCAAAACAACTATCCGTTCCGGAAACACACTTACCCAAGTGTTGCGTTCCAGAAGAAGTACACCTTGTCCTCTCAAAAGTATGGCCACCACCTTGAGAATGTTATTTTGGAGCCGTATCCTTGTTCCCTAAGGAAGACTCTTGGGGATAGAACGTCTTCTTATGTTTTTCGTGACTTCAATCATCCAACATAGACCTCTTAACATCTTGCCTTATCTCCTTAATTTTTGATTCCTTAATTTGTTGTGCTTACACTGTGAGCCTAGAAATATCCATGTCATTAAGAAAAATTGTCGTACGACACTCTTTCTCCACTAAATTAGACACACCCATCAAAAATTTGTTCATCCTAGCACTAGGTTTTGCCTCCAACATACATAAAGAGTTGGGTGAATTTAAGGGAGTACTTTTGCACACTTATTCCCCCTTGATGAAAATTCATGAATACAACCATTTTCTTCTCCCTCCACCTTAGGGGAAAGAACCTATGTAGGAAAACCTCTTTGGACACCTCTCAATTAATCGGACCATCTTACAAGGGTCTCTCATCCCTCTATTTCTCAAACCACACTTGAGTCACATCCTTAAGTTGGTAAAACGGTGACTCCGCTTTCTCCCTAAGGGTTACTCCCATAGCATCCACCACTTTGAAACCCTCATGTATGAAACTTTGTGGATCTTCATGCACCTTAGTTCCATCAAAAGTAGTAGGGTTCATTCTCATAAAATAAAAAATTTTAGAAGCGGGAGTACTAGCATTTCGTTGAGGTCCACCTCCTTGGTTTGCTCGGGCAACAAAGTGATTATTGAAGACATGAGCTTGAGCCGTCATGAGTTGGGTGAAATTCATTAGGGCATCCCTCCACTCTGCATTAGTCATATCCCCTTCAACAAAAAGAGTTTGAGGCATAGGCGTTATTTGTGTCACTTGAGGCTCTTGAGGTTTTGGTGGCAGTTGATGTTCTTGAAGGATAACCTTCTCATTCTCTTCCGCTTGGAAAACAATACAAACTTGTTCAACACGAGGACAGATCCACTGATTAGATACACATCCCTCCTCTCTTATAGGGGTTTATCTCCTCATATTTATGAACTATACACATAAATATGAAGAGGTTGAGAGAAGACACCTTATAGAACTCAACTGTAAGACAAGACATTATAATACAGAAGAAGGTGAAACTTCCATCATCTTATAGTGTCTTGTCCATGGATGTGTCCGAACACAAACCATAGACCAAGCCTTTATTAGACATGGCTTGTGAGAATGTTAGACCCTAGGCTATTTTCGATAACCTTATGAATTGATACCAAGTCTGTCATGACATGTAAGTACCCCCTAGAAGATAGGGAGAACACAAACTAGACCTTTGCGGGAAAATGCAAACCTGACCTTTGCGGTCTTGTACAAGCCCTTTAGCTATACTTCATTACATAAGACATGAAAAGTAGTATGGAATTAAAACTTTTAACAAATAAAATAATAAAAGGAAAATATTTCATAAAAGCAAAGGAATAATCCCGTCTTTACAAGCTAACTTAAAAACACGACATAAATAATATTTTGGACAAAGACCTTTATAGGGAATGACAATACATAATAAGTATTTAAATAAGAAAATAAGAGAATAGGACTGTGCCCAAGATTCACCTTCTGAACTTCTTCTTGCTTCCAAACATATACTTATAAAGTATAGAAAAGTATGGGGTTAGTACAAATAATGTACTAAGTATTTCATATGCAATCATATGCAAAAAAGGGGCATTTTAGTAAAAAAAAACATTTTAATTTCAATTCAATAAAACATTCAAGAATATGGAAGTAAATTAAGGTAAGAAATATCATTTAACACTTAGAGAAGGATTCCCACACTTTTAGCAATATGGAGCATTTTATAGTATACTTCCCCAAATTACAGGAACCATTTTGGACATTACGGTGAACTAATTTATTTCCCAAACAGTGAACTTCCAAGGCCAAGCACAGAGGAAGTGAACTCATTTAAGAAGGAGTTTTCCCTAGCCAAGGATATCCTAAGACTCACTGTGTAAGACATAAAGGAAATGCACATACACCTCCTTCAGTACAAACCAAATAGATTTTCAAGACTACCCGTTTTTGCCTTACTCACCTCGCAATAACAAGTTTTAACAACCCTAAAAATGGATATGCTAAATAATGCTTAATGTGTCTAGAATTCCAACTATTAGACCGGGTTCACACCGATAGATACGCACAGAACAAGACCTCAGAACCCTTGCTACATCCAAGGAAACTAAATTGGGGAGTTATTTAATCTAGGAATGTTTGGGTACAACCATGTAGGGCTCTCGAATATGAAGATTTACTTGCAAGAGTCTTTATCGGACTTGAAAAGGGAAAATCTTTGGTTTGGTAGGTTTAGGAGTAAACTGGTCTTGTTAAAGGCTAAGGGTAGTATCTTAATTACCATAAATATATGATTAATTATTTAATTAATAATTTGGAGGGGCATTTTGTGGCGAGAGGGCCGAAAAATGGGCTATTCAAGTGAAGTCTTGCTCCACCCTGTTTTGAACCTAGGATGAAGCAATGAATTAAATTGTTTTTAATTTATGTTGGTAAATTTCGGTAATTAATTTATATTTATTATTTATTAGTTTATTTAAAATAAAAGTAAATCATATTTTTTATAATTAAATAAAAACCTTATTTGACTAAATCCTAAACTAGACTCCTAATCCTAAGAAAACTCTTCTCTCTCACGCTCATCTCTCTCTCATGTCTCTATCACTCTCACTCATGATTCTCTCTGCCAAATAACTTAAAAAATACAGTAGGTAAGCTAATGTTCTTCGTACTTGAAGAACTCACAACGAAAATATAAGAAAACAAACGAAATAAATCACATAGGCAAAAAGAAGTTTGTCGGTCGAGTTAGTGTTGACGTTGAGGGGATTGGGACGTGATTTTTGAAGAATATTTTGGGCATCAAGTCATATTTTGAATTTCATAAAAGGTATGGGTTTTCTTACTCTTGGTCCCTTTCCCAAAAGACCCTTAAGGATCAAATGAATCTACTCGAAAACTAGGGTTGTTCCCATTCTTGTCGAACTCCTTGTCCCTAGTATCCCTTTGATCTCAACATGAAATAGGATAGAGATCATGTTGTTTCTATGTTTTCTGGACGTCTAAGTATGAAGTTTGATTTTCGTGATAATGTGTTATTGATTATGTGTTTGGAATTGTAAGTATCTAACTTATAAGTCAACCGAAAGTTTGTGCAAAAAATTTTATGGTTGAATTTTATGTGAGAATGTTTATGTAAATCATGAGGTGTAAAATTGTTCTAATGTTGCTGGATGAAATGGTAATAATCTGGGCTGAATATAATCATAAAAAGATTACACTAAAAGAAGCTTCAAATGATCTACGAAATGCCTTAACAATTAACGTATGAATGATGATAAAAAGAAGCTGAAAATAGTGAACAAATTTCCAGCATTTGGTAGGTTGGGTTCCAAACAAAATGGTACAAATTGCAATTAAAAATGAATGTAAAATAAGTGAGATAACTAAGTATTTAACCCAAGACATCATTACATGGAAGCTACAAAAAAAATGAAGAAAATATTAACACAAAAATTGATTGGAAAAGACTAAATTTCAAGATAGCAGGAAATTATAGTCTCGGCTAACTTTTAAAAAAAATGAGCTTCGTTTAAAATTCTTTTAAAATGTGAGGTCATGTGGGAATTAAACTGTGAGCTCACTAAATTAAAATTTCATAAAAAATTCATGAGAAAAATGCAAGGAAAAATAGATGTGGTGAGTGGGGATTGAACCCACAACATCTTTAATGGATGAGAGAGTTAGGAGAAAAACAAAGGAGAAAATAAATGTGGCAAGTGGGGATTAAACCCACAACCTCTTGGATAGGTGAGAAAGTTAAGATATATAAGAAAAGAAAAATAATGAGCTTCTGAGGGATTGAACCAACCACCTCCTTGACTAAAATGAAAAAGGAGAAGAGAAAAGGAAAGGAAATATTATGGGGTTGATGGGGATCGAACTAGGGTCCCCCAAATCTGAAAAATGTCATTATTAATTTTAAAATAAGATTAAGTGTTGTCCAAGATATTCGAAAATCGGGTTCTCTTTCCCAATTCCTTATTGACACATATGTCATACGTAAGTATTTATTTGATGAATACTTCCGCTAAAGATCAAAATCAATATCTTGGCATGTCTACAAGATGCATAAGTCTTGTACCACATAATCTTGGGTAAATATGAATAACTTAGACAAACTATTAATGAAGCCCCATGGCTTGCATTTATAGACCCATAAATCTAGCATACATTTAAAAGTAAGTGGTCCTAAGAAGTATGTAATGAAATGATTAAACCCTAGAAGGGTTAAGTATGAGTGTAAAATGCACTAAATGTCCAAGGGCATTGGCATATAATGAAATGAATAAATTAAATGATTAAATGAACAATGAAGTGATGAAACCCTAGAAGGGTTAAGTAAGAGTGAAACACGCCAAATGACCAAGTGCATTGGCATATGATAAAATGAACATTCACGTAAAAAGGGGTGAGTTACTATGAAGTGCAAATGTTCTAATGATAATGAAAGTGGTGACAACATGATTGAGGCTAATGTAAAAGTTGAGAGCAATCTCAAATGAGCCTAAGTAAATGTTACAAAAATATACTCACCTATGAGAGTGTAAAGTTATTGAAGAGACCAGTCTATGTGAACACTCTAATGAAAGTATTGCAATTAACAAACTTAATACTAATGATGAGATTAGGAATCATCTATTGATCTATAATATCCTAATACTAGAAGTCAGCTATCATGACGTATGAGTTGAATGTAATGAAACTTCATACTAAGCACCGATAGACTAGGTATGAGTTGTGATGCCTTCTTTTCGGAAGGGCGGAGGTTCACGTAACTCTCTTGAGATGAGACTTCCGGCATGCCGAGTATGGGTCTCCTTATATCTCCTAGTCTTCAAACCTATACTACCAATATAGGGATCTGGTGGGGTTCAATTCCCATGTACGCTAGCATGTTTAGGGTTACTTTAGTCGGTGATTCCACCTCTTTTTGTTGTGGGGTTTCATGACACTGGATTTCATGATGCTCACATGATATATGTCTGTTAAAGTTAAAGTTCCCCATGATTGAATGAGGCCAACCTCAAATGATGCACATAATGAAATGAATGATACCAAATGTGTTAGGATATGATTATTATGATGTGAGCTAGACTTGATTAATGACACTAGGTCATTCTTGATCATTTCATAGGGAACCCCATGAAAGTCTTAAACTACATCCTAGGTATAGATGGTGTTTACTAGCTGGTGTTTACACAAGCCTATGAATAAAATTAAATAAAGTACGTATGAATGAATGAAGCAGACTCTGTGTTTGCAAATGAAGGCTCCCTAGTTGAGGTCCCATACGTTGAGCCCTTATTTTTGGGAATTCTTGGTGTCAAGTCTATGAGTCAAAGATCTCATGCCATATGAACGAATGATATGAAGAATGTTATGTGTTATATGCAATATGTTTATGTGTTATGTGCAAGATGTTTTGTGTTGTGTGCAATATGCTATGTATCATGATGCATGTTCCCCTCATGGCATCACTTTGCTATTCCAAATTTTGAAAGCTCACTAACTTTCCTAATCAAAATTCGGCAAGTCCACTGACTTGAGTTTCAATAATCATGTTGTTAGGAAAGAGTTGTTCATAATCATGCATGTACTTGGTGTGTGCTTGCATATAACCATACTTAGTACAAGTGTGTACTAATACCATCCAACTCTATATTTTTAGGTGCAAGTAATAATTGATACTGGAGCTTACGGGTTTACCTTGCAGCTATCCGAACGTGGAGCTTTCATCCGGACTTGGTAGGCCATCATTCTTTTGAGGCTACCTACTAGTATTATCTAGATTAGATGTAGGCTTTAGCTAGTGCAGCATGTTCCACTAGTATTTTATTTCCCATTTTGTTTCAAACTTTGTATTTGTGCCGTTTTAGCAAGTACATATTTAATGTAGCTATGAACTATTTCTTTGATTTGATGATTTTAATGTTAGATGGTTGATGGAGAAAAATTATGCATATAATAGAATGTTTAGTAAGAATGTTAGAAACAAAAAGTTTCATAAATTCCACGAAAATTAATCTAGATGAAGTAAGAATGACGTATGTAGGCTTGTTTGCGACCTCTGAAAGGTCTACGACGCCTATCTCGTCTGGGTTCTAGATTCAATCCCTATACAATGTTGGTATCAGAGAAGTAGGTTAAAATAATTATTGAAACAACAACATATACAATGTCGGATTGAACCCACAACCTATTGGATGAAAGTTAATGAAGAGACCAGTCTCTACGAACACTCTAATAAAAGTATTGAGATTAACACACTCAATACTAATGATGAGATGAGGAATCAGCTATTGAGCTATGATGTCCTCATAATAGAAGACAACTTCCATGACGTATGAGTTGAATGTAACAGAACTTTATAGTGAGCACCGGTAGACTATCTATGAGCGGTGATTCCTTCTTTCGGGAAGGGCGGAGGTTCATGTAACTATCATGAGATGAGACTGTTTGGCATGCCTGGTATAGGTCTCCTTATATTTCCTAGTCTTCCAACCTATACTTCCAATATAAGTATTTGGCGGGGTTCAATTTCCATGTACGCTAGCATATTTTGGGTAACTTTTGTCAGTGATTCCACCTATTTTCGATGTGGGGTTTCATGACATGGAATTTCATGATGCTCACATCATCTATGTTGGTTAAAGTTAAAGTTCCCCTTGAATAATTGAGGACAGCCTTAAATGATGCCCATAATAAAATGAGTGATACCAAAGGTTTTAGGATAGGATAATAAAGAGGTGAGCTACAATTAAGCAATGACACTAGGTTAATCTTGATCATTGCACAGCGAACCCGACGAATGTCTTAAACTATATCCTAGGTATAGCTGGTGTTTACACTAGACTATGAATAAACTGAAATGAAGTACGTATGAATGAATGAAGCAGACTCTGTGTTTGCTAAAGAAGGCTCCCTAGTTGAGGTCCCATATGTTGAGCCTTCATTTTTGGGAAGTGTTGATGTAATGTCTATGATTCCAAGGTCTCATGGCATATGCACGAATGATACGAAAAATGTTATGTGCTATATGCAATATGTTATGTGCTATGTGAAAGGTGTTATGTTTGTGTGACATATGATAAGTATGATGATGCATGTTACCTCATAGCATGACTTTGCTATTCCAAATTTTTAAAAGCTCACTATCTTTCCTAATCCAAATTTGGCAAGTCCACTAACTTGACTTTAAATAATCATGTTCTTAGGAAAGAGTTGCTCATATTCATGCATGTCCTTGGTGTGTGCTTTCATATAACCATACTTAGTACAAGTGTGTACTAATCTCATACAACTCTATATTTTTGGGTGCAAGAACAGGTGTACGCTAGAGATTACAGGTTGACGTTGCAGCTATCCGGATGTGGAGCTTTTATCTGGACTTGGTAGGCACCCATGCTTTCGAGGCTGCCTACTCTTATTATCTACATTAGATGTAGGCTTTAGCTAGTTGATCATGTTCCACTAGTGTTTCATTTCCCATTTCATTTCAGACTTTCTGTTGGTGTCGTTTTGGCAAGTACATATTAAATGCATCTTTGAACAATTTCTTTCATTTGATGATGTTAATGTTAAATGGTTGATGGTTGATGGTGAACAATAATACAAATAATAGAATGTTTAGTAAGCATGTTAGGAAATCAAAAGTTTCAAATTTTCCGCTAAAATTAATCTAGACGAGGTAAGAATGACGTATGTAGGCTTGTCTGCGACCTCTAAGAGGTCAACAACGCCGGTATCGTCTGGGGCCTACACTACAGTTGTGACAAAATTCCGCCACCGAATGAAAACACATAAGAAGAATTCTCAAAAAAACTCACCAAGACTTCCCTTTCGGATTACCTACTTGGTGCAATGAGCAGATGGCGTCCCATTCCACCACCTACCCTAAGTAGTATACTCTTTAAGAAGTCTTAGAACAAAGACTCCCCTTTAGAAAGGTCAACTTAGTTCAATGAATAGTGTCACATACCACCACCTATCCTAAGTAGTAAATTCTTATGGGAGACTTAGTTCATTCAATTCATATAAGGCTCACCAAGACATCCCTTTTGGAATGCCTACCTGATGCAACGAATAAATAGCATCCCATTCCACCACTTACCCTATGTAGTACACTCTTTTAGATGACTTAGCACTGTCATTACTCTTTTAGGGTTAGCCTAACCGACATAGACCATGAGATCTAGACATGGAATCCCGACATTAACCCCTATTAGATGAGGGATCCTCACTTGCCTAGAGTAAGGTTATTCTCTTAGCTTTTACATGTCTTTCCTAATAGCTACGCCTATGCGGGCGCATAGTTAAGGGATAAGGAGATTGCTACTGAGTAACTCATTCTCTACAAAGGAGTAGTACTCATCTCAAGATGTATATTGTAATGTATCATCTCAACTCACTAGTTGTAACCACCCCTTCTTCATATCTTCTCGGTGCTAGGAATAACTCCCCACAGATTCTAAACATTGTATACTATAGCTTAAGGATAAATAGGGAACACCACATATCAACTCACAAAGGGCATTCATCCTAGGACCTATCTTAGAAAGCTCCTAGAATGTAGTGAGGTTGCTACTAAACATTTCATCTCGACTCACGAAGAGTGTTCACCCCAAAACACCCATTTTTACTTAACTTAGCTTCGTTCATTCATTCAAATGTGAGTGTGTGTATACATGTTGACACACCTTGCACATAAGATTCATTTCATTTAAAATCAAATTTATACACGCTAAGACCGTCATTAATCACATTAAACAGTTAAATATGCTTAACATATACACTTACTTTATTTAGGCATAATCTAGGCAAAAACATAAAATTCAAGGTTCACAATGCATATTAACATGAACCACATCATTATCACTTCATTTCACACATTAGACCTTCAAAGCCATACTCAAAGTATATAAAAAACATAACCAATAACAACAAGTAAACACCGCCAACAAAAAGGTAGACCATACTACTCAAGAACATTTCATAATAAGAGTTGAACAACATATCCATATTACCTTTTATACAAGATTCTCTCACCTATAATAATTTCTTCAAAAATTAATCATAACATATCCCATAAGTCTGTAGGTAAACAACAACATCGACCCAATGAAACCAAAGCTCAAGGACTAAAAATATATTCTCATTTAACCCATTCCTTAAACAAAAATTTGACTTAAAGATTTAACATGTTTTCATAATGTTTTAGCATTTAAATCACCAATTAACACTATAAACATCATAGTTGAAAGGACTCCTTGAATGTAAATGAGTTCAAGTATGAGTACCATACCTTAAGTAGAAGCAAACCAACTAAATTTAATGAAGAAACACGTCCTACGATCCCTCTTAGCGCTCCTTGATTCTTAGCTCCAATTGTGACTTTGAGAGAGTTTGGTTTTAGAGGGAGAGTTAGAATATTCAAGTGAGGGTTGTTTTCTACGTGTAGGACTTATAAGTAATATAGTATAACTTAAAACCCAAAAAATATTATCCTACAGTCATAAAATACTTGTGCTGAATTTACAAAACACCCAAGCCAAAACAATGCACGTGACAGCTTTTGTAGGAGCCCATTAACGGACCAAACCAAAGGGGCATCGACAGAACGACAGCCCATGCTTCATAGCGTCGTTTGGGTCTGCAACTAGAAAGTGGAGGGCTGAGATCCAACTCTAAGTCTTGACCTACGCCACTAGACGACGGGGTGTCGTCTTAACTACGGCCAGTAGGTTTCTAGGCGTCGATTGAGTAGTGGTTTGGCAGCTTGGGGGCTAAGTGTTTTGTCCTCTTCTAGGACCCCTGTGGGTCGTAGGTTAATTTGTACCCACACTTTAAACTACTAAAAATAGTCCTCTAGGTCTTAGAAACAACTCACACCAATTTCAAGCAAAAAGAACACGTAAAACTCACTCAAACACATTAAGACAGATGAAAACTTTCTAAGACATACCTTTTAAACGTCATGGACATTCTTGGAGATTTGACCTTCAAACTTTACCAAACATCATACATTTCATAAGAAAACTAATATAACTAATTTTTATACAAAATTACTCAAGAAACAATCACAAATTTGTAGTTCACCTTAGTTCGTTTTAAGGTGTTACAAAGGGTCCACACACGTCCACAAAATTGTTGCGTTGTCGTTAGGGACCTCATCAGCAAGTCTCCCGAAGAGTCCTTTCATTTGTAAAAGATGCAACATAATATTGGCTACATGAAACAGTGTATTTCCCAAACTTCGAGGCAACCAACTAGCACCAACACTTTCCACTAGAGAAAAATTCACATCATTCATGTTTTTTAATGTCATAATTGTGCCTGTTTTGACTTGCATTGCTCCCGTTCAGACTCATTTCTTCACATATTTTAGACAACCAGAAAATAAATAAGAAAATTCTACTACGACAAAATTAGTTCACAAAAAAATTTCAATAAAAGAATTATATACACCACTCCCCATCAACGGTTCCATTTTTTATAATGCTCAACTACTCTTCTTCAAATTAAATATGCAGGCAAACACCAAAATGTATACACCCAAAGTATTCGATTATGAGGTAAAGATACGTGCTAATTTTTCTTGAGTACAAAACTATACAACATAACCTAATGCGATGAATTTTAGGAATAAATATTATATGGGTGGGGTGGAGGTGTGAGTAACTAATTGTTACAATTAACAATTAACACGATAGTTAAATAATTAGCAAGAAGACCTTAGTAATGTGATCACTCGAATGCTAATTTTGTTGATGAGCAACAAATATTTGCTATAGTTGTTGAACTTCAATGGGTTGGATAGGTTTTTTAGTATAATAGCTATCTCTCGAACAACTATTATGTTTCGAGTGAGTCATCTCATATCCTAACAAGCCTAACAATAGTAAAAGAAACCCAATTCACTAATAAATTACTTTATCAAGATGGATTTTCAATGCACAATCAATATGATTATGTCTTCTCTAATACCTCTTTTTCAAGCAAGGACAAAGAGATAAGTTAGATCAAAATATTCAACGTCATTTCATCAATTAAAAACTTAACAAACAATTAAACACATTTCATAAAAACATCAAATCATTAATTAATAATACCCATAACCTAATTAATGCATTCGACTATATGACCACACACTTAAGTTAAGGGGTTTTAGCAAAAAACAATGAAAAGTAAAAAATCTTTACTAAATAGATTATCTGTACAAATTGATATCCATATCTTAATAACCAATGCAAAAATTAAAGCTAGAATCCTAAAACCTGGAACTCGAGATCCAAATCTTCCCCAAAAGTTCTAAACCATGTAAAAATATGAAAAACACTAATTTCGTAGGAATACAGACTCCGGAAACTTCCTTTATCCTTTAAAGAAATAAATATATTTGTTACTAAATGATAAACATGGATACAACACGATGAAGTTAGTCAGGACTACAGATCCTCTCGGCGATCCACTGAGTTGCACTTCTTCTCTCCATTAGGCTTTGCTCCTATATCCAACTGTTTAGAAAGATTTTTGGAACTTGATCATTGTTAACGATCCCTTTGGTAAATTATTGAATGGTACTTTGCTTAACAAGTTGTCTTGGTAAATGAGTTATTTCACTGGAAATTTTAGCAGGATGTAGAGTTAATTGGCTAGTTGTCTTGTGGCTTTTGTGAGCTCCAAGCTCACTTTTATTCAGCTTTTCTAAATTTTTCCCTTCTTTCCATATTGTTATGTCCTTTCCTTGTTCATAAACATTCATTTCTGCATGTCAACACATTGAAATAAGTAATGAGCACAAATAGTCATTGAGGACACTAATTCATCAAGAACCCCTTCTACTTCTATGCTTTTTGTCAAAAATTTATGTAAAACTAGAGTCTTTCAACAAAACCTATCTATGACTTGTCCTAGCTCTATAGTTCGCCTGTCAAGTCATAGGTCATCAATCAAGAACCTAAAATTCCAAAAACTCATCTCCCATGATTTTAAATCCCTTCCTTTGTTCAATAGAAAAAACTAGTAGAACCTTCCTCAGTGCGATATATTATAATATTCATTTCCTTTAAATTTTCAATTTTTAAGGTGTTATAATATCCCCCCGGTAACTTCTTTACTTAAATGAAACTCCGTATAACATGAATGTAGTATGACAAATACTAAAAACCCAACATCAATGTTGTATGACATAATAATGTACAGAAACTTCATGAATCACACCAGGCTAAATAATAACATCAAAAACAAAGTTTTTTTCTTGAATGTGCATGGAATCAAATTATGAAAATGACTAAAAATGCATGATGCAAGAAAATGAAAAATGAGAAACTAATAACTCAATCTATAATAGGAGCGGAGGGGAAAACATGAGGATTCCAAGACATCTTACTTGCTTCGCCCTCACAAGTTTTGCCCTCAACTAAATTATCCATCACAGAATTTTCATGGATGATACTTCTTTGTTTATCAAGTTCCGAACTTTCTAATATAAAGTATTAAATGTAACCTCTTTGTAAGTAAGTTCTTCTTTAATTGTCAAACCATACAAAGGCAAAAAAGATGTGAGATCTACTACACACCTTTTCCACAAAGAGACATTAAATCCCAGAAGTAAAAATGCTAAATCATTAGACAACTCAAGCTCATAAGAAATGTCGTCAATCACCATTGAATATGATATGGTCCAACATGGTGAGGCTTAAAGTTCTCTTTCCCTCATAACCTCAGCACAACAACAGTGGGTGATAATACTCAAGTAAGCCCAATCAACAACATTAAATTTTGATTTTCTTCTTATAACATTAGCATAAGACTTTTGTTAACTTTGAGTTATTTTAAACATTTTTTTTTGAATAAATCATACCTTTTTCTTAGACTCATGACAAACTAGATAAATATCAAATAGACCTCACAGTTTTTAACAAATCTATTTGAGAGTTATACCTCTTACCATAAATGTCCCCAATTGGTGCCAATTAGAATTCTAGAATAATTATTACTATAAGTAGAAACAATCAAAGATAAATGATTATCACAATTATCCTTGAAATTAACAAATTATTCAAGCCATAAGATATCCTCAAAAGTTTGGACGGTACCCTCGACTCGTCCATTAGTCTTTGTACGGAACGAGGTGCATAGATTTACTTGAATCCAAATATCCTTATGAATTGTTCGTATTACTAAAAAAAATATATTAATCAAACACTTGAATGTCATTTGGGAGTTAGTCAAACCAACAAATATAAATAAAAACTCATAATAACCATTGCGAGTTAGAAAATCCATTTTTGGGATGTAATTATCTTTTATTCTTAATTTGTAATAACCCGACTAGCGGTCAATAAGAGTGAAGTAACTCGTTTCTTTGATTTCATCAAAAAAATCATCAATCATTTTAAAAGTATATTTATTTTTAATTGGTAAATTATTCAATTGTAAAATTTTTATTTATATTTATATATAACCAACTTTCTTTCAAACAAACAACAATGAAACAACCATGATGAGATACCCGATCTATAATCCTTATCCAAAAAATCCTTCAATTGATCCTTTAATTCCTAATCTTATGTCGATATTATTAAATAAAAACGAATACAAATAGGTTGCTTATACGGGGGAAGGTCGATAGCAAATTCTATTTCCCTTGTAGGGGAATAGCAAAAAAAATCCGAAAAAATTTCCAGAATTTCATTACAATCATAATGGACTCAAGAGTAAGGGTTTAAAAATTCATATCCTTAACCCAAACAAGCTTTTAAATAGAACCAATAGAGACCTTCTTCCTAGTTTCAGGCGAAACATAAAATGACCCTTAAGAAAATAATTTCTCGTTACCATTACATGACACACAGATTTGATACATTGAATAACACTAATAAGTGTTTAACGTTTGGGGAAAAATATTTTATATTTTTTAATAGTTTTTGAAACTTTGTTAGAGTCGTCACTTAATTTTTAAAAAAAAATCAAGAAAACTTAGTTTTCAACAGATTAAAATAGGTAATCTAATGAATATTTTGAAGGGGGTTAGGGGATTTATATTTATATTTTAGAAAGGTTTTTACGGCGCCTAAAATACCCGTTAATAAGATTTTTGAAAAACTAATTTTTTTTGGCCAAGTACTTACTTAAAATTAGTTTGAATTGAAAATATTGAAAATTACCAAAGTTAACTACTAACCTATTATCTAAGTAAATTAATAAATTGCAAAATTTATTTTAATTTCATTAACTTGATTGAATTTGTGAATACTTAAAACGAAATAACGTCTAAATAATGTCTGAGGAGGATTCGAGTGATCCGACGTTAGAACAAATGGAAAATATAATAAATCACATAAAACAATAAGAGAGAGACATAGAGAGAGAGAGATGTAGGGTTCAAAATCGGTTTCTACCGCATGGACCTTCTTTTGCAATTGCTTCGTTTTGGCCTTAAGGCCCATTTCACTTTTACATGTTCTAAACTTCTAGCAAAATAATAATACTAAATAAGAAGTGGACTTAGGCACAAAAATAACAAAAATACAAAATTTGAAACTAATTTTTTGGAATCTAGGCCAAAAACCATCAACTCCTTGGACTTTTTGAATTCTTCAAGTTAGAAACTTTTTACGCCGATTTTATAGTTGATTCGAGAGGAAAAGAAGGGTTGGGCCTCCCCAGCAAAGGAAAATACGCGGGTGGAATCCATAACACCGGTTTTTTCATGCAAATAAAATGTAATAGAATTAATAAAGGATCATAATTTAATACTAGAAAACGCTTAGTAAATCGGACTTATGAAATACTGCACCTCAATTTAGATGCCATAATAAGACCAAACAAAATAAAAATTTGATAAGTCTTAAGCCATAGTAATTAAACAAATTGATATCATACTTACAATCTTAAAAATAAAAATAAAGAGATAAATATAACAACTAGAACATGAATTATTGGCAACCATATTTAGTTCATCATCACGTAAATAACCTTTCATCTTTCTCTTCAGTGAATTACTGTGCTAAGATGAACATTTATTAATGTCAACATTAAGTATCTTACTATGCTAAAATTCATCAAAGATGAATTAAATAATTACACCTATAAAGTAAACAATAATGAACAAATTTCAAGGAAAGAAATACTAACAAGAGTACCCATGGAAACAATAGCCAGCCATTTTAGTCCCTATTGTTAAATAGTTGACTATATACTGTCGGTAAACAACCTGAAGTGATTTATTTTTTAATTAAAAGGTGTAGCAAAAAATATAATAGTAAATAAAATAAAATTAGCAACACGATCTAAGAAAGAAAAAGTATAGGACACCATATTTTGGCTTGCATTAATGCAAAGGTAGCTAAACATGAACTGATTTTTTTCTTTGTTCTACACATGGCCCACAAATAAGACATAACAAAAGCCACGAAAGAATAACCAAGAGGCAAGATAATAGACTCCAACACAACGAACAATATTAGTGACCGATGGAGTAACTAAATTCCATGTAAAGATAAGGAATGCAGCGATGAAACCATTTTAAAGTTGAGATAAACATAATTGTGAATGAAGTTGATGCCAACATATTTTTTTTAAAAAAAAAGAAGAAATTATACATAGAAATTTTTATTTTTTATTTTTTTGAAGAAAGGGACAAAATATATAACTTAGAAGATGATATAATTAACAAAAAAATGCTAAAAAAAAAAATCCATGTTGCACGAGGTGATATTAATACAACTACATTGATAACAAACGCTAAATTTTATTTTGAGGAAGAAGTACTGTACAAGATATTAAGAATTAAAATGGAACCTTAACATACTTTATAAAAACCATGGTCACACCTCTTAAATAACTATATCGGGCCTGTCATACTCGAAGAAGAAAATAAGAGGTAAATGGCGATAGACGACACAATTCGATAATTCACAAGGAGATAAACTAAGAAGCAAAATAGGTTCAACAGTTAAGGTAGTGGAGATAAAAAATATGGTAATAGTTGGCAAAAACAAACCTAATCATTAAAAATATTCAGCCATATGTTGATAAAACAGTAACTTGGATTTAAGTAAGAACAAGGAATTTAAGTATACAATCACCCATTCTACAAAGTCTATAAAATATAACTTGGGAACATGTAAATAGAGAGAGCTTAAAATAGCCTGCGAAAACCGAACAAAACTGATGAAAAACTTTTACCTCCTTCCAGGTAGCGAATCGGAGATGGGAACCAGCAGAAAAAGATTTCACCACCAAAAACAAAGAATGAACAGCACCAAAGAGACCCAAAGGAAAATTTTTTGAATCTCGTAATAAAATTTGGAGGAACGCCGGTAACAAGATTTTGATATCCTAATTCTGTTACTCTACTCGAGGCATTATTCATATATACATATTCAATATTCCTCACCAAACCTCTCTTTCAAAAAAAACAGAAAATTCCCCGCCTCCTCACTTTTAGCCTTAGTTTAAATTTCTAACGAAAATCTCATACCCCCCAGAAAAGAAATCCCCTATTCCCTGTTCTTTTAACGATTTTCCCAACAGGAAACTAACACAAAGGTTTTTAACCCAAAAAAACCACCTACTTTGGCAGAACTCCAAAGAAATCATATGTAGAGGGGAAAAAAATAGGGTTCTAAAATGGGGAAAAACCATCAAAACTTTTATGAGGGAAGGCCCATTCGAGATAGAAAACCCCTAAAACTTTCACCATTTAGGCCAAAAACCTTTTTCTGAAAATTCAACTTCACTCCGGAAATGGAGAGGAGAAACGACGATCCTGATGGTTTAGTTGTCCTTGATAGTTACGTGTCTCCATCTTTAGGAGAAAGGGCGATTTTGGGTGCTCTGCGTGGCTGAAAATTCTACGCCATGGAAAGGGACGTTTGGTTAGAAAACAAAAGTTCGCATCGTACTAACCTGTTCCTCGCTACTTTTCCGTTGATTGACTCTAGCGTGAGGGAGACCAAGGAGCGTACGCTACTCCCGCACCTGTCGCTTTCAATTTTCTCCGTTGGGAATATTGGAGACGCTTTTGCGTCTTCTCGTTCTTTAATTCTATAAATGTATCCTTCTAGGAGATATGGAGAAGAAAAGGAATTTGGGTCGGGTCAAAAGGTTGGGCCGGGATTTTATTAGAGCGGATGCGCTGGAAGCTTCAAGTTAATGGCTGATTAATTTTGGCCCAAAATTTGTAATTTTTGTGAGTTTAGGGAAATGAGTTATGTTTTGGATTTAAAGGAAATGGTAAAATTAAATTATATTTCGGAAATTTGACTAAAATTTAAATAAGAGGAACTCTTGTAAGTTAATTAATAAGCTCCTTAATTTAAACGAAATAAAAAAAATTGATTTAATTATAAAATAACTAATTGAAAGTGAAGTTATTGTAAAGATAAGCTAAATAGTAAAGTATTTAAATGAAATATAATACTTTACGATAATTTTTGAATATTTATAAAATATTATAATTATATGCATAGTTGTAAAACAACTATATTATCTAAAAAAATTTAAAAATTTGCAATGTTAAATAAAATAATTTGTAAAATGTTATTATTACCTTCTATATTATTATTATTACTATTATTATATGAAACTAATTATTTTAGATCGTTTAAAATTGAAGAAGATATATAATTAATCTTTACTGGGGGGGGGGGGTCGAAATTGGGTGTCAACTATTGTCCCTCACTTTACTTGGATTGATACATGAAATTCAAGAAAAATGAAATTGACCAAACTAATTTTGACATGCCACATATTCGTCTTCTTGGAAAAGGTATTCGGTAAGGACTTTAGGAATAATGGCCAAACCCCGGAAGTAGGTTTCCTACATATCTCAGGCTATATGAGAATTCAAACCACTTGTAGTTTAATGCGCTTGATTTAACGCACGATTTTGAATGAATTCAAAAGTTACCCCAACACCTAATTATGAAGGGTTCAAATTTTTCTTGTGTCGAAACGAAAGAGTAATGATTCTTGATCCTGTTTGTTAAAAATTCCTAGTCTTGGTTTCAATTTTTCCAGATCGGGATAAGATTTAAGATAGAGTGTTTTAATATATCCAAATTTTCAACATTGAACCCACCTACATATCCATAAGCCTTGGGAATCAGACTATTGTAGTTCAGCTCAATTGGTTTAAAAGGAAAGATATTATGTTAGATAAGCTTTGATTTGGGACAAGTAACAAATTAAGTTGAGTATGAAAAGAAGGCTTGTAACCTCTTAGTCATGAATGTGGTGCACTTCACACCCATAATTAAAAACTTACACGGACACAATTTTCAAAGTTGTTGGTGCACTGTCACTCATGTTGAAACTTTCTTTCGGCAGATCCCAAAATTTTCACATGCAAGACCGAAACACAGAAGAGAAAAACACATGCTTTATGATAGTGGTGTGGTCTGATCGTGGTGAAACTCGCTCCTCCGCTCGCGTCGTAAGAGTTTGATACTCCTCTTTCGACTATGCCACAGTTCGTTGCTAAAAAAGAATTTCATAATGTTCTACATCCTTTTTGATATCGTCCGCACCTGTGATATGTTTTTGAGATTTCATCCTTTCGGATTCTATTGACAAAGATTGAGATGAACTCGTTAGCATAAAAACGCATTACAAATGGGAGAAAGTGTCTTTTATCATATTGAGACTTAGTTTATCCTTTTCAATATTTGACATCAATTTGATTGTTTTGATGTAAACCAAATAAAGTTAATGTCTTATGTTTGCAATACAATCTTCAATGTACTATTCATTTGATGTCGAAATAAATAAAACGTGATGCTGTGTTGATATTTCTCTTGACGTCGTCTTTGGTGATTATGTTGGTGTTTACTCTAATCAAAATAAAGTAAATGTAATTGACGTTGATAGATAAATATTTTCTTGGAATGCACGATTTCTTTCTCTTGCAATGTGTGACTTCATTTTGCGATGCATGAATACCTTCTCTTGCATTGCGTGACCTCCTTTTTGCGATGCATGAATTTTTTCTCTTGCAATGCATTATTTCTTCTATGCAATGCATGAGTTTTCCGCTATGTATGAATTTTCTCTTAAAATGCATGACTTCTTTTTTGCGATGCATAATTTTTCGTGATGCATGAAATTTTCTCGCAATGCATAAATATCTTCTCATGATGCATGATTTTCCACAATGCATAAATATTAACTTGTGGTGCATGAAATTTTCCGCGAGGCATGAATATCCTCCCGCGATGCATGACTTTTCCCACATATTAACTTGTGTTGCATGATTTTTAGAATGCATGAATATTAATTTTTATGCATGATTTTTTTCAATGCATGAATATTAACTAATTATGCATGTTTTTCCGCATATGCATGAATATTAATTTATGATGCGTGATTTTCTGTGATGCATGAATATCTTATTGCGGTGCATGAGTTTTTTCGCGAGGCATGAATATCTTCCCCCGATGCATGATTTTCTGTGAGGCATGAATATCTTCTCGCGATGTATGATTTTCCGTGATGTATATTTATGTGCGACACATGAATATCTTCTCGCGATGTATTATTTTCCACAATGAATGAATATTAACTTGCTATGCATCAATATCTTCTCGCGATGCATGAATATCCTTCTCTTGATGCCATCCTTTTTATCAAACGAAGATATCGCTTCAATGGAGCGACATACTGTCTTCTAGGTGCCTTCTTGATACATGATATCGTCTCAGTAGAATTTACAGTAAAATGACCATCCACGTAGTGTATAATCTAAATTTATAACACGAATAAAATAACCCTTCGGGTAGTCATACTATCATGTCTTATAAAATGATGTAGAAAACATCCTCGATGAAAAATGTAAAACGTCTTTTTTGGGGTTTTCATGTGGTTCATCTTTGAAGATAGTTGTATTTTCATTAAAGATTTTATGCTTTTGGGAATAGGATGAAATAATGTTGTTCACGTCCACAAGTCTTTGACATAAGCAATATAAGATAATCCCTGCATCCACAGAAAAACAATTAAATTTTGGGAGCTCTTCGCCCTTTGACATTGCCATATTCATCGATAGGAGGAATTTTCTTATTTCTGAGCAAACCTGTAAACTTGCATTCACAGAAAAATCATTAGTTTTAAAACTAACTGATCTGTGTCAATTTCTTCAGTTGTCTGCTCCTTGTCCTGCTATCTCCGGTTGATTTTTCTATCTCTCAACTCTTGATAAATAAGACAAAATATTTATTCCAAAACAAATGAAACATAAAGGGAAAAATCTTAAGAAAAAATAAATTTTTGAAAAGTAGTATTTTGAAATAGAATACAACCAAGTATCATGTTTCCTCAAGTTTAATGAACTTCTTTGAGTCTGATGCTTGGAGATCTATCTGATTACTCGCTGAGGATTATTCCAAGTCACTCTAAACTGCCGATAAAACTATGTTGAAATTTTGAGGCCTTCCTCAAAATTTCCGTCCCAGTTACATATCTCGACTTATCTTTAACTGCTGGTGAGTAAATCACCGAATTCTTTTTTTTATCCTCTCAAAATTTCTATCCCAGTTGCAAACTTCAAGGTAACTTTAGTCTCAACTTGTTGAGGAAAACGTCTTCTTCTCGAGAATCTTTGAGTCCCTCTCAAGACATAAGTCCCAGTTTCTATTGTAAAGAAAAATAGAAATATTACGAGAGATATGACCGAACCCTTGTGGTTCCTACGAATCCCGTTGAGGTAGAAATTAGGTCAAACGTAGTTCCCTCAAAGGTTAACAACAATAAGAGATTTACAAAGAAACCGACCATGGATGACATATGCCGCCTACGTATCTCATTTATGATTATCCAAGTCGAACGTAGTACAAACAAAAAAATAATAGAAGGGGTAAATAAGGTGACCGAGGCCGACATAAGCCACCTACGTAACTTATTTTTGAGAATTCAGGTCAGACGTAGTTCATTATAAAAGGGATAAAATTTTAAACAAAGCAAATGCAGGCAAATATAACGATTACAAGTAAATGACTGAAGTGCAAACTCAAGCTTCACACATAGTATCTTTTGACAACATCTTAGTGGATTAGTTTCAACCATGTGGTGTCATCCATCTCCAACAGGATTAAGGCACCTCTAGATGATACTTTGCGAACCATGTAATGTCCTTGCCAATTCGGTATAAATTTTCCTTTATACTCATCCGGATGAAGGAAAATGATTTTCAGGACCAACTGACCGATTTAAAGTTTTCTGGCTCTTACTCTCTTGTAAAAAGAACGAAACATCCTCTATCAATATAGTTGACCATGAAAATAGAGACCATTCTATTCTCATTAATCAAGGTTAACTACTCGATCCTCTTGCTGACCCATTCAACATTACACAACTCAGCTTCTTGGATGATTTTGAAAGACGATATCTCGACTTGAGCGGTTATGAATGCTTTTGTTCCATGTACAAGCAAATATGGAGTAGCTCCAATCGACGTTCTGACATTGTTCAATATCCCATTAAAGCATATGGCAACATGTCTTGCTGACCTTGGTAATTTTCAATCATTTTCATCAAAATCTTCTTAATATTCTTTTGGCAGCCTCTACAACTCCATTCATTTGAGGATGATAGGCGGTTGAGTTTTGATGGGTAATCTTAAACTAATCACATATATCTCTCATCAAGTGATTGTTGATATTTGCAGAATTATCAGTAATGATGGATTTTGGTACTCCAAAACTACATATCACATTATTGCAAACAAAACCATCTACAACTTTCTTGGTTACCGTTGTAAGAACATGCTTTCACCTAGTAGGTGAAATATTCAGTGCCAACGAAAATGAATCTACGTCCGTTAGAGGCAGTTGGGTCTATTGGACCAATGCCATCTATGCCCCAAGTTACGAAAGGCTAAGGTGAACTCATAGCATTGAGTTCGTGAGGTAGCACTCGGATCAAATCACCATGCACTTGTATTTATGACATTTCTGCACAAACTTGCATCAATCATGCTCTATGGTCATAAAAAATAACCGGCTTGAAGGATCTTCCATGCTAATGTGAGTCTATTCATATGCGTACCGCAAACTCGGGCTTGTACATGTTCAATAAGCTTTGCATATTTAAGAGCATTAATAAATCTGAGCATACCTAAATTTGGGGTCCTCCTGTAAAGGATTTTCCCACTTAGAAAGATGTTGGGGGCCAAACAACATATTGACCTTATCTAGTTAAACTTTGAACTCTCAGGATGAGTTGCGGATTCTAAGTACTTCTTTATATAAAAATACCATGGAAAACCGTCTGGTTCTGTTTCAACATGTGAACAATGGACCGAATGTTCTTTCAGCTCTACATCCAGAGGATCAATATATTTAGTATCCGGACGTTTGATCATTAAGGAAATGGTGCAAGAGCATCATCCAACTCATTCTGTGTTCTGGGAGTATTTCTAAATTAAGTCTTATAGAATCTTCTGCACAACTTCTGTATATATTGCACATACGGCTTGATATTTTGGTTCTTTATAGCCCATTCTCCTATAACCTGATAAATCACCAAATTTGAATCTCCAATAACCAATAGCTCGTAGATGCTTATTTGAATTGTCATCTTCAAACGAAGGATGCATTCATCATATTCGCCCATGTTGTTCGTGCAATTAAACTCGAGCTTAGCTGCTATAGGATAGTGCTGACATGATTCTGATACTAAGACCACTCCAATACATTCTCCTTGGTGATGTGCAAGTCCATCAAAGAATAACCTCCAACTCGGAGATGCTTCAGAAGTATCTTAACCCACAAATGATACCTCTTCTTTCGATAAATATGTCTTGAGTGGTTCATACACTTCATAAACAATTTTTTCCGCAAGATGATTTGACAAGGCTTGTGCTTTTATCGCCTTCTAGGTCACACACACAATATCCAATTAACTCAAGAGCATTTGCCATTTAGCCAATTTTCTAGTCGGCATCGCTTTCTGGAAAATGTACTTTAATGGGTCCATCCAAGAAATGAGGTATGTGGTATAAGAAGACAATATTATCTTTTGAGCAATCCATGTCAAAGCACAACAGGTTTTATCCAAAAAAAGTATAACGAGCCTCGTAGGGAGTGAATTTCTTGCTCAAATAATAGATAGCTCGGTCGTTCTTCCCTGACAAATCATGTTGACCAAGAACGCATCCAAATGCAGTATCTGAGATGGACAAGTACAACAACAATTCACTCCCTTCTCATGGAGGAACCAACACAAATGGATTACACAAATAATTCTTGATGGCGCGAAAGTAGTCTGACATTCTTCGGTCTACTTTATTGAGGCATCTTTCATCAACAGCTTGAAGATAGGCTCACATACCATAGCTTATTGAGCTATGAATAGACTAATGTAGTTCAACCTCCCTAAGAATCTAATCAGTACCTTCTTAGTCTTCGGAGGAGGTAACTCTTGAATTGTCTTGATCTTAGAAAGGTAAAGCTCAATACCCCTTCTACTGACTATGAATCCCAATAACTTGTCAGGGTGCACTCCATAAGCACATAGAGCGGGATTTAACTTCAAGTTGTATCGAGGAAGACAGTCAAAGAACTTCATTGAATGCGTCAAATGGTAGGAACTCTCACGAGAATTTATTAAGACATCATCTACATATACCTCGATCTCCTTATGAATCATGTCATGAAATATGGTCGTCACAGCCCTTGTATAAGTAGCACCAACGTTTTTGAGGACAAATGGCATCATCATGTAATGATATACACTCCAAGGCATAATAAGACATATCTTTTCTACTTCTTCTTCGTCCATCATGATCTGATGATAACCTGTGGAACAATCTACAAATAACTACGTTTTATGTTTAGCACAATTATCGATCAAAATGTTAATGTTTGGCAATGGAAAATTATCCTTTGGGATGGCTTTGTTGAGATCTCTGTAATCGACACATATTGTGATTTTCCCATCTTTTTTGCCGACCAAAACAACATTGGCTAAAAAAATTGGGTATTGGATCACTTCTAATAAATGAGACTCGATCTGCTTGGTGATATCTTCATTAATCTTAAAACTTAACTCAGGATTGAACTTTCGAGCTTTCTATTTCACTAGACTGAACCTCGGATTAATCAGCAAATTGTGGGACACCACTTTGGTACTCAGCCCGAGCATGTCGGTGGCTTCCCAAATGAACATATCAGTGTATTTAGTAATAAAATTAATCAGATCCTTTCTTTGAGATTCATTCAACTGGAAAGTAATTTTTACCTCTTTGACACACTCTTGGTCTCCCACATTTTCACGGTTTCAGTTTCTTCCAAATTTGGCTTATTCTAATTTTTGAACTGCCAATATTTCTTAGCAACATATTTCGGTACCTCAATTTCCTTGTAATATTCTTCATCATTGTCATCACCTGACTCATTTTTTTTGTTCAGCTCGTGCCATTACATGATATTGGTAGGTTATATATTAAAATTACTGAAATCATAAACAAACAAAGTTAGGAAATAAGAACGAGCAACTAAGAAAACAAATAGGTTTTTGATAAAAGAGGCTTTCATTTAATTTGGGAAACAATGAAAACTTTTGCCATGTAAAAGGGTCATGTTGCCTTTTTAAACAAAACGGAGGAGTTTCAAAATTCAAGTGCTTAAAGAAACTACTCAAGGGTGGGTGTCGGGCCTCTTCCAAACTACCACCGACTTTCAAAACATGCATATACAACATCATTCTACCATGAAATTTGGAGAACCTAGATTTTTTGGAGGTCCAGTTCTGTTGTTTCTCTCCAATATCAATATCGCATATACTAGCTAGCTCGACCTCGTCCTCTATGAAAGCATCAATCTCTTCAAAAACGTCGCGGATTCCTTCCCCGAGGCTATCACAATCGGCGTAGTCCCGGACATGAAATGTTTGGTACAAATGAGGGATTGGCCTAGCCAATTCTTGATCACCTCTCTTTCTCATGTGCACCTCATCATCTGTGGGGGGACGTACCCAAATAATATCTCTCTTCTTTGACAGAAACATGAATAGACTCAATAATTCCTTGGGAATTCCTTCTTAATCTGAAACCTATATTAAAACAATTATGTGTCATCGTAGTGGCGATCATTTTGTACACAGAAGGCATAGTAGGCTATGGGGACAAATCCTCGCCAGTGGCATTTACCAACTTCAACATATAGAAATTTATTGCTCGCGAGATTTCATCTATGATTGGGGCATGCCCGCCAAAGTGGATTCCTTCAACATGATTAACCAATTCATGCTCCTTTAAAACAAACTTCATCTGCTGATGAAGAGTAAAAGCACATATCCAGCCATGTGAATGAACGACCTTCTGTGAAGAAGTTTGTATCTATTCTCTATGTCCATGACCTAAAACTTGCCGTTGAATTCTGTAGGACCCATTTGAATGAACAGGTTCACCTCTCCCAGTGTGTCTCTCTGCACCCCATCAAAGGCTCTCACATTGACTTGGTTTTGTTCCAGATTCCCCAAATCAAACCTTAACAGCTTCAGAGTCGACATCAGAAAAATATTGAGACTAGAACCATCATCTACCAAGACACGGTTTATAGCCCTTTCTCTATATATGACAGTTACATGCAAGGCATTGTTTTTGCATTCTCCCTTAGAAGGGAAACTCTTCATCACAAAAGCTGATTCGATGTCCTAAGAAGACATATCAACATGACCCACATAGAAATATGAGTCGGGCTTTTCTTAAATTGCTTGACAATTGAGTAGTCCTTCGGCTGCATCCTTCCCTAGAGTTTTTTAGCTTTGCCTTCGCACTATCGGCCTCTTTCCTTGGTCCTTCTTCTTCCCTCCATGGGAAGCTCTTCTAGAGTATTGCACCTTCCAAACCTTGTCATACCCTAAGCTGAAGCAACCTTGATCACAAACCTCGGCCAAGCAGTAGTTTCTATTGGTGCCAAGGTAACAACCTTTATGGGTGTCAGAATCACGAACTCCTTTTTATCCTTGATACTCAACGAAGCCACTACTCTTTCCATCTCTTCATGAAAAATCCGGACTATCGCATTTGTCATGCACCAGTTATTATCCATCTCTATAATGTTGATATTAACGCCTCCATGATTTAGCAAAAGGTTGGTGTGGACATTGGGTATGGCTATTTGAAGAGAAATCACTTCTTCGTCCATTAGATCTGGAATCTTGTGTTTGAGGTTTACACAGTCCTCAGTATCATGTCCAACGCTGTTGGAGTGATAGTCACACCATTGATCGGCTCTGTGGAATTTGGAACTAGTATCCACCGAATTGGGCCCCACCAGGTGAATGTATCTAGTGGTATCCATTCGCTCGTAGATTTTTGTTCATCTTTCAGAGAGCGCAATAAAGTTTTTGGGGGTCCTCTTCTCGAATATGGGTCGAGGGAGATCATAGTTGCCTTGTTGGGGAGGAGGCATATATTGATAATTTTGGGTATTTGTACGGTGAGTTTGGTTTCTTGGATAAGGATTTGTTTGATAATTTATCAAGTAAGCATGATAATTCTGAGGGGTATTTTAGTAGAGTGGAGCTTGAACTTGATATACTCTGGGGGTGCTCTATAGTTTGAATGCACATTGACAAAGTTAGGAGCAATATTTTTTTAACCCGGGGATGCAATTTTATAGAGTGGATGAGAATTTTTGTTAACGAGAGATGGATTTTTTGTAATATAGAAGGGGGGTATGTGGAGGAAGATTTTTGGCAGATTGGAGGAGGACTATTTGGAAAACTAACTTGCATATAGCAAGCCTGGTAAGAATTTTGGTAGGGTCGAGTACGACTTTGGTGGGATATGGTCTTCTGGGTTTCTTCCTCCCCTCATAAGAGACATCAAATACATCTTCTTTTTTATTTTTCAACAAACCCGATGATTCGGGTGATGCAGTAACACGAACAATATTCCCGATTTTCAACCCATCGTCAATAGTCTCGCCAACCTTGACAATATCAATAATTTTTTCTCCAACGATCAACATGATTCTATCATAGTATTCAGACTCTTGCACCCGTACAAGCATTTTGAATATCTCTTTTTCAAACTTAGGAGGCCATAATCTAGCTGCTTTCTTGCGCTACGTGTAAGAAAAATCTCTTAAGCTTTTGTCAGATTTTTGTTTCATCTTATCTAAGAAATAAGGATCAAGGACGATCTCTATCGTAGTCAAACCGTTCGATGATGTCCATAGAAAAGCATTCTAGCTAGGCCACTGTCTTTTTGCATGAGATGTCAACCATTCTAAAGTTACCTGCTCAAACTTTGGTTATAAAGCCACATTAATACAGTTTCATCCCGCCCAACTCCTACGAGTTGGTCACTGTAATACCTCAGGTGCTCTAAGGGATTCCTTATTTCTCCAAAAGTATAAAAATTTGGCATCTTGAACCTTTATGGGAGGTCCTGATTCGAATGAAATCATCAGTGCTCGTAGTTCAAATCGGCGACGTTAGGAATGCATTTAAGTTCCTTCATTGCTTTGATCTACTCCTTTATTTCTATCTTTGAGGCCTCTTCTTTCAACCTCCACTTTTTTTTATTGATACTCATTATGGTCTAGATCAGAACCATTAATGTGATTCCCATTTGGAACGGGAATTTGGAAGGTGGTTTTTCTGTGAAGGAATGGATCTACGGATGGAGTTGCGCCGTTTTAAGTAGTTTGGTAATTTTGAGGGATGGTTTGTGGGTCAGTGTGATGATTTTGAAGATGGAGAGGTGTTTGGCGATGGAATGTATTTTTTTTTGTGGGAGCAGAGTAATTTCATGATGGACATGTTGAGGGGGAGTGGTATTTGAGGATTGGGATTTTGAGAAGGTGGTGAAGTCTTGTAGGAGGCTGAAGAATACTAAGGATTTTGTGTGGTTAAATCGATTATTGATGGATTTTGAGTAGGAGTAGATGGTGGGTTCTGATATTGTTCCATGTTTTAAGAAGGAAAGTATAGCAGAATTCTTCCATCAGTAGCAGTGTTGGCAGTAAAACCTTGTGGAGGAATATCCTGTCTCCTTCGTATTTCCTCTCCCATCTAAGCAATTTGTTGCATCAGCTGCATACTCAGTTCATTCTGATATGCTATGGTAGGTTGAGACACCACAATGTCAGTAAGCTTGATTTCTTCATTGTTGTCCCCCGTTACTGCTTTTTCCTGGTTTGAACTTTGGCTGGGAAAAGAATCTGCAGGCCCTTTAGATCTAGTAAAGTATGGATGATCAATCAGTTTAGTCGACATAGATAAGTTTGTAAGTACCTTTGGAGGAAAACAACTCAATGGATAAATTGTTAGTTTGAATTCAGAATAGATAATGCAGGATATCACATAGAGAGCAGATAAATACACAAAGTTGATCTCTTTGAGGAAATGCTAACCCACGAGCAAGGGAAAATTTGTTTTTTCAACAAGTAGGAGATTGCCCGTTTTATTTTGGAACTATCTAAGAAAGGTAATATCACATTGAGATAAGGTCTTTTTGGTGCATCTCTTTGACGTCTGGTGATCTAAGCCTCACCTTTCCTTGTAGAATGAAAGGGAAGAATGAAAATTATTAAAGATAGGGGTTGAGCCTTGAGGGCTACCTACATATCTCACAAGGAGAATTCAGGCCCTACGTAGTTCGTGTACAAAAGAAATACTTGTTTTTATTTATTCTCCTATGGTTATAGGGAAATTGAAAAATAAAATACAAAGCATTAAATATAAAATGTGACTCCATCTCAAACATTCTCTTCTTGACATACAAGCGCTAATCGTGCTCCCTCCGTATGTCAATCATCTCCTCTTTGGATTGTTTACAATGGACATTCTTGAGTTTTTTCACAAGGGTGATTTTACCTCTCCTGATACGATAGAGTTATGTTTAGGAATTTGGGATGAGATTTTTTTTTGGATGAGAAACTTAAGACTCGGGAAAATTGGTCGAACTTTTAGTAATAGTGACTTGTGTATACTTTTAGAAATTTCTTGAGAGGAGCGGGTTAATTATACCCTCATTAAAAATAACATATCACATAAACAGTTAAAAACACATATATCGCGTCTTATTCATGCATGTGGTCCTTTTGTGCCAAGGGTAGGACAAGAAATCTAAAGGATGTATTGCATCATTTAAAACAAATTGTTCCACCTCCCAAATTAAGCTTCATAAATAATTGTGGAATTCGTTAAAGAGTTTTAATCAGAAAGGGGATACATTTTGTGGGAAGGGGAATACATTACAAATACAAAATCGAAAACAATCCCACGTAGGGGAATCATAAAGGTTGAATGTCTCGCTCCTCCTCTTGCTTTTTCTACCTCCTAATGGATGATGTACTTGGTTGTTACCACGTACATCTTACCAAACACATCTTTGGAATATGGAGGAAAATCCTAGAGAGTGTTTATCTACTTATCCAGGGTTGTATCTACACGCATCAAACATGCTCTCGCATTGGTTAACTCTTGTGATATCACAGCTAAGGCCCTTTGGTTTTCAAATTCTCTGGATTGGTATTATTGCTCCTTTTGTTTAAATTCCTTTTCCCTTGGTTCCATTCGTGCTGAAAATGATAAGTTTTGATTTGCATTCTCATTTGAACGTCTTGAATTTCTCTACCCGCGCATTATGTTTGGTTTAGTATAGCACACAAATCATCCCTCAACCATGTTTTTAATTCATCAACATACTCCTCTTCATACCTGTTTTCAACAATACTTCATTTAATGTTGACCCGCCCAACCTTTTCTTTGAGGATGGTTTTGCCAAAAGGTATCTTAAGACACCCATTGTAATCAATGAAGAAGTCCAGTATCCCCTTGGACAGGTATGATTTGTTATTCTTCCAAATTGTCGCATGACCCTACTTAGATTGTATGGTTGCATTCGCCTTATGCTGGGAAGGACCAAAAAAGAAATTTGCCCCCCCGAGACCCTATGTTTTCTGACATAAATTTTCGAAACATCCACTGTATGTTTTCTTCCCTCTTGTCATAGAATGCCTTAGCTCATGTATCCCTCGTGGTGTGAATTGGAAACTTGTGGATTCTCAGATAGAACATGTAGTTGTAAAGGGGACTCGTCTGGATTGTCTTGGACAACTACTGTTGCTGGGTGCCGTCTTTTTTACATAGATTGAAGCAAAGTGTTGCACCCTTAAAAAAATGGGAATCTATTCTTATACAAACTAAGAGATCGATAGATTTCAGCCAAAATAATCAGGGCCAAACTATAATGTTTCTTTGCTTCTTCTTCTTTATCAATCCCTCCAAAGATGGCATCTACAACCATCACAATTAGGGTATTAGTCTCATTCCCTTCATCCCGAGGGAATACCATCGTTCATACGAGGCACACAAAGAATGCGATGATCTAAGACTGTCTCCAAGTAATATGATTGTGGAACTCGTTTAGACATTTTTTAAAATATCTATCATCTCCCCACCATTAAAAGAATCTCATCATTGGTAAACTTTGAGTATAAAACAAGTTCGCATTCACTAACAATAATATTTCCTTGAGTTCTAGACTAGGCGCCCTATCTGGTAGGAGGATGTGATGATCTGGATATTTTTACCTCTTGCATCATGTTCCGATGGAATCCAAACAATCTTTTATTCCCTATATGGTTGGTGTTATTTCGACATCCCCAAATCGGAAAACCATCCTTTTGTCGTCTCAGAACTGAGAAATTACCTCGATAAACGTAGGCTAAACTTTTAAGTTCATTAGTAAAGATAGGTGGCCCAACTGAATCGAGATTTGTGTCTTTTGACAGTCTTTAAGGTTGTTCCAGAACACACGAATGATATCGGGTGTCTCAGTGCGCATTTTGAAACATAGGAAATTATTCGACATCTATAAAAATATACAGATAGTTAGTTCCCCCCCAATACACAAGAATCATCAAATACGCAAACATCCTTCAAATAGCATATAAGTATGATCAATCCATGGTTTCAGTGAACTCAGGGCGCTGTTTCTAATGGTCCGAACACTCCTTGGGTGATGGGTTATGTTAGGACAATGCACTATTTTCAGAATTTATTTTTGTTCTGTCTTAGTTTTACTAGGAGTGGGTTTTATTTATAGTTAAAAAGGTTACACAAGTGGACTACTTAGGCTGGCACAGGTAACGACCGTTGACTATCAAGTAGCCAACTACATTCGTCAAGGTGCCCCGAGAAATATTTTTTAATGAACGACTGTGAAATCACATAATCGTCCTTAAAGTTATAAATAAAAACAAATGTTGTTTGACGGAGTTATGATATTCCATGAAATGCAATAGTTTAATAAAGAGATAAGTAAACAAATGATCGGTTAATCTCACAAAGCCAAAACATGTTAGTTTTAAGGTTAGAATCCTTCTAACTCTCCAACAAATTCTCCATTCTGTTTTACACTTCAGAAAAAATATTTTATGTTTTTTATACTTTCTGAGACTTTGTTACAGTCGCCACTAAATTTTTGAAGAAAATCAAGAAAACTTAGTTTTCAAAAGATTAAAATAGGGAATATAATTAAAACTTTAAACAGGGTACGTGAATTCATATTTATATTTTAGAAAGGTTTTTACGGAACATAAAATACCTGTAAGTACGATTTTCCAACAACTAATTTTGTTTGGATAAGATACATACTTAAAATTAGTTTGAATTGAAAATATTTAAAATTACTAATGTTAAATACTAACTTTTTATCTAAGTGAATTAATAACTTCCAAAATTTATTCTAAGCTCATTTACTTGATTGAATTTGTGAAAAGTTAAAATCAAATAACGTCTGCGGGGGATTCGAGTCTTCCAACCTTAGAACTAATGGAAAGTAAAAAAAACATATAAACATTAAAAGAGAGAGAGAGAGAGAGGGAGAGAGAGATGTCGGGTCCAAATCCGATTTTTGTCCACCTTGACTGGTTTTTGGACTTGCTTCGTTTTGGGATTCAGGAACATTTCACTTGTACGTGTCCTAAACTTCTAGCAAAATAATGATACGAAATAACAAGTTGGTTTATGCCCAAATATCACAAAAATACAAAATTTAAAATTAATTTTTTGGACTCTTGGCCCAAAAACTTCAACTCCTAGGCCTTTTCGAATTCTTCAACTTCAAAACTTGTACGTAGATTTTATAGTTGACTCGAGAGGAAAAGAAGGTTTGGGCCTCCCCAATAAACCAAAAAAATAACATCAAAATCTAACATATCAATCTCTACAGAACCACATGAGTGACTTTATGTGAAATGGAAATAGGATAATTTCTATCAGTACTCTTTGCAACTATAGAATCACCAATGGGAGTAGAGACATGAATTAGATCATAAAGGATTTTGGCAGAATATCAAATTTCATAACAACATTGGGAGTATCAAAAATAAAATATAGCATCCGGATAAACTAAGGCAAGTACATCAAGGTCAAATACTTTTAACATACCGAATGCAATACTCAAAGAATTCTAAGGAACATGTGGTATCAAAATATCTTGTTTTGCTTTGGAGCACCAAAATGGGAATCACTAAGAAGAGCATCCCTACTATTTTTACGCTTGCTAGCTTGAAACAAACAATCTTTCACTTTGTGACAACTTTTTCCACCAATAAAGCAACCATCTGTGCCGGTTAAACATTATCTCGAGTTTCTCTCACCACACCTTTGGCATGTTGTAATAGAAGATCCATTACCACCTCCACATTGAGACCTAGATTTAGACACCCTATATTTGTTAAATATAGGATCTGTTATAGTAGACAACCCTTGACAAGAAAATTTATGCCAAAATTGAGGATGCCCATTCCACCAAACCTAAAATTAGAAAAGTCACAGTCAACGATCCTTTCCCTTTTTTAACTCTCTTTCCGTTTCGTTCATTTTTTCCTCATCAAGTTTTTTTTATTGCATAGTCATATTTAATATATTCATCTCCTTAATCAGCATGGAGGTGTAACATCTTTGACAATTATTTTGATATCCCCAACATGAACTTACCTATCCTTGACCTTGAGTTGACATTCATCGTTGGAGAATACGTTGCGAATTGAGTGAACATCAAGGAATATTCTTTCAAAATTTTACTCCCTTGTTGAAGGTTCATTAAGTCAAGCAATTTACCTTCTCTCATCTCAAAAGGAAAAAAATGATCAAGAAAAGCTCCCTTGAATTTGTCCATTAATTAATGACCCTCTAATGGGTGGTGAATTTACGCTCATTTGAGCCCTATTTAGTTTCAAATTAGCTCTATAGATGTGTAATTTATGTCCTATTCAAATGATATTTTGATGATTTCTAATATCTAAGGAACATGGCACAGATGAAGGTTACAAAAATTAAAAAAAAATATGTAAATGAGTATAAACTCTACATATTTTATCACCTAACAAGAAATAAGGATCACCCGATTCCCACGACTACACCCAAATTGACAGTTTCCAAAGCTCAAGTGTTAAATTTAATGGGTGGAATAGGGACACATCGCAATTTTTTTTAGTTTCTAATGGAAAACCGAGTTACATCACTTAAAGTGAAAGACTAAAGAACAAAAGTGGAGACATTCATCGATTTACCTATAATGAAAGGCGTGTTCCATCAAGTATTCTCAATAAAGCCCAAGCACCTAAGGCTGAAGAAAAATAAAGGTAAATTTAACAATAAAAATGGTGATTCACCAAATGAGTTTGGCAATCTGACTAAAGTTGTTGAATTAGGTATGGATGAATCATTTTTAAAAGTACAAATCGTTTGGAAGAGACAGAAGATGCATTTATCTTATATTTTATCAATTTTTACTCTTGGAAATATTACAGAGAGAAAGTATTTAGTATTGCTCTTAGTTTCAAGTTTTGAAAACTGCTCCTGTTGTTAAAAATTGGATAGTGAAATAAACCTGGTTGTTGATTACAATTGATTAATTTTATCACACCCATGTTTGGTATCTAAGAGGTATACTTATGTAAAACAACAATAATCTCTTTGCAAATATCATATTCATGGTTTGCAAGTGTATAGGATTATAACACATGATTCTTAATTATTAATGTCACATCCAGGTAGCATCTCCTAGAATTAACCGTTGTCGTCATCCTAGAAGAGGAATAAGACTAACCTCTTAGCATTCGTCCTTACATTTCATAGGTTAAAAAGTGCGGAAAAACTTTAAAATTTTCATCTACAACTACTTCATGAGGTTATCACTTACACATAATATATTTATAGCAAGTATACAAAGACTCCTTGTATAAGAAGATTACACTGTCTTATTTTATTCCACATGTAGACACCATACAAAAAGTATTCATAGAAAAGCATTTTGCATTTTTCATATTAAACCATCTAAACATAATAGAACAATACAGACATAGCCCTTACACAAATGTAAAAGTGTCACTTATGGCTTATAAAAATTTCTTGAAACAACATGAGTGAAATGAGTGTCTTTAGACTATAACAATGTAAAATAGGTAGAGTGATAGAAAGGCATCATCTTTGGAACATGAGAACATACCTATACATGGAGAAATGATCCAAGCCTTCTTTCAATGTAAGACCCCCCAAATGAGTTAGGGTGAATAGAGCCTAATATGTACCTATAATCTTTTTAATATGTTAATTAAGTGTTTTCAAGTATGCAGGGGTTATTTGAAGTCATTTGGAATTCAAAATTCAAGGGAAGACTAAGACGTTCGATGACTAGTCACCGAAAGGGCCTTATGTGTTTTTCTGTGCTTATGTGTGATTCATGAGATTATGAGGTCCTTATAAGATTAAAAATTATGCTTATAGTAAGTGTGTTGAGTTTCATGAAGCTATGAGGTCAAAAATCTAAAACCGTCCAAGACGTTTCAAAGTAAGCCCTCGAGACATGCATATTGGTGTCTTTATGGTGCCTAGCCCATTTGGACGTGTTGCGTGTAATTTTTTTGGATGAAACTGATGTGGAAGGTACTTGAATTGTTAATGTTCATATTTACATTTGAAAATCCCGGGTACAACTTTCCAAGGGGTCTACAAGAAGCCCCCAAGAAGGACCCAAAGACTATCCAGACACTGCCTTGGCAGTGTAAATCAACTAGGCCAAACGAAGCTCCATTTGTTGACTGACATTCTATCGATGGACACTTAACCTGGATAAGTCGTAGCCACATGACAGTCTTAAACCTGAATGATGGAAGCCACAAAGGGTCCATCAATGGGTCAATGTGGCGTCGACTGTGTTTTGTAATACAGGCATGTTGTCACGACCCAGATTTTGGAATCCATATTGCATTCGGATCATTGACCTCTAAGAGGTCGCAATCAAGCCTCATCTTGAATTCATCACATTCATATGGTTATTTTGAGTAGAAAATTTAAAAATTTTAACTGTATGAAGTATACATAGACTTCATGTAGTTATTTCATGAATTCATCACATACTAATCTCAACATAAATATAACAACCATATTTCATAAGAATCAATTTGAAATAGAATAAGAATATATCATAAATACATTTTCCAAACACGCTTTTATAACATAAACTTTGATATGAAAGTACTAAAGAAATGCTAGGGACAACATCCTCTAGGTTTTTCTAAAACTAAGGCTAAACTAACACTTTAGCATCCTCTAAATCAAGAGGACCTACCAAATGGTCTGGAGAAACGCTGAAGTCCAAACCGTTGCAAGAGTCGTCAATCTGTCCCTTAACCTGCATCTATAAAATAGTAAATAGTAGGGGTTAGAACACCACTTCTACTAAGTATGTATGTATGCATACATACACATAAAGCTATGCATGATCAAAGAAAGCATTTCCTAAACAACATGTTATTTTTGGAAAGCATAGTCACTAGACTTTCCAAAATCGTTAGTTGTGAATTGTGGTATGAATATGATGTATTTTTATGCATTCAAATCACACAACTCATTTTCTATATGATTAAAAGATATTATTATCATCAACATAAATTTAGAACAACTCGGGTGAAGATTTGAGATTTTTTATCCTTTTAGGCTGAGAGCTTCTCTCTGTACACTTAGATTATTTTTCTGTCTTTTTATTCTTGTTGTTGTGTAGTTCAACAATTTATTTGATCCTATGTTTTACTTAAAAGTGAAATGATTCATTTTAGTACTATACCCAAAATGAATTGATGTAAGTAATCCAACGACTAAGGAATTATTTCCCTACCTTATAGTGAGTCATTCTTCAAACTATATATTCATTACCTTTCATAAGCAATTCTCTATTGGTCATACAAGTGATTTCATTACTTAAATGTTTTGTATATAATACATTTCATATACACGACACTTTGGAATCGTTGATGTAGCATAAGACATCTTAAGTGAGGGCCCAACTTATGGAACCTCAACCCGAGGGCCTTCTTTAAAAAATACAGAGTATGCTTCATTCGTTCATTCATACTTCACATTATTCATTTTATTTATTTGTAGGCTGATTTTAACACCATGTATACCTAGGATGAAGGTTAAGACTCTCATCGGGATCACAAAGTGCAACGACCAAGAATGACCTAATGTCATTACTTGAATCTGATTTCACCTCCTACTAGTCTTGCACAAACACCTTCGTTATTGTTCATTTTATTATCTTTAATAGTTTGAGGCTGGACTCACTCTTTCATTGGGAACTTTGACCTTAACCATCAGAGATCATGTGAGCATCATCAAATCTAGTGTGTTCCCCACATCGAAAAAGAGGTGGAATCACTGGCCAAAGACTAGGATATATAAGGAGACCCATACCCGGCATGCCAGATAATATCATCTCACGAGAGTACGTGAACCTGTGCCTTTCCTAAAGGAAGTTATCACCGCTCATATCTAGTCTATCGAGGCTCAGTATAAAGTTCCATTACATTCAAATCATACATCATGGAAGCTGCTTCTAGCATGAGGACATCGTAGCTCAAAATATGATTTCTCATATCATCATTAGTATTAAGTGTGCATTAATTTCAATATATTCATTAGAACATTCATAGAGAGTAGTCTCTTCATTAAATTTACATTCTTATAGGTTAGTACGTTTTGGTAACATTTACTTAGGCTCATTTGAGATTACTTTCATCTTTTCCATTAGCCTCTTATCATATTGTCACCATTTTCATTAGCGTCATAGATTAACAAAATTACTCACCTTATTGCGTGAATGTTCATTTCTTCTTTATCTTCTAGTGTTGAATCAAGCATTATGGAGGCTTGCTTTTAGATTGAGATTTACTTACTCTTTTGATGACTTGTCATCCTTATTATACATTAATGAAATGTGAATTGTCCTTACATAACATCCTTACTTTGCATTGATGAAATGTGAATTGTCCTTATATATCATTCTTACTTTACATTGATGAAATGTGTATTGTCCTTACATATTATCCTGAGGTGTTAATGTTACTAGTCTCACACATTCTAACACCTTTATTCCTGAATATTCTTTAAACATAGTAGCTTAGGTGTAAGTAAAACTTGTCTCACTTCCTTTAACACCCCATTTTTGTCACTTTCTTAATTTAGACCGCTTTAATTATGTATAACTCACTTTATATCTTTACTTTAGTGTAGTAACTTCATTTCATCGTTTATGGACCATGAGCACTTCTTTCAATGAGTTACATATGTTAATACTTCATTCTTTTAGAGCAAGTTGGGAGTTGTCCCAATGGATGGAATGCCCTTGGTTATTGATTCATTGATTTACTTTAGAACTGCTTATAATATATTTGATACTCTTACTATAAAAGATTGACATATGTTTTAGTATTGGCATAAACATTTGTGTATAGATTACATAACCATAATTGCTGGTATCGGCCGATTTTACATTCTTTCATGCTTGCTTGGATATGGATATTGTTCATTATCCAATATTTTAATTATTTAACATAATATTATAGCCATTTGCATGCATCCCTTTTGGACAATGTATTGTTAGCCATTTTATTGGCATAAGCCAAACAATCACTCAAATTATTATTTCATGGAGATCTTTCTAGCCAACTTTAAAACATAACTTTAGGCTTAACATTTTTAAACATCTTTAGCAGCATAATATGATCATCTAACGAACACAACATCATCAACAAGTCACATTTACAGTAGGTATGCACAACAGACCATAATCATCTTCGTACATAACAATTTCGGACACATCCTAACATAGTATCATTATTTTAACCAATCATTGTTCATGACTTTAGGGTAAAGTATTTATGAAATATTTGAAAGAATCATATTAATATTTGATGAATTTAACACCTTCACAATAAAAGCAGTGCATCATTCGCCCAAACACATCAGCACTTAAAACAATTAAGGATGTAACTAATACATCGTCGATTCATGATTCACGTTTTAAGCACTTAACTTTATATGATCACAACTTAATAGTTTAATCGACATTCATAATTCAAGAAAATTACACGTAATATCAGCCATCACAACATACCAACAACATGATCTCTAACCTATTCAACATGGAATCAATAAGGATACTAGGGACAACCGAGTTCGACGAAAACAACCCTAGTTTTCGAGATATTTGAATCATTGAATAGAAAGTTTCTTTTGGAGAAAGAAGTACAGGATAGAAACCACTACCTTATGTAGAAATCAATCTACGAAGACCACCTTGAACGAAACCTCAAAATTTCCCTAGAGAAATGGATAATTTTTCTGCTTTTTTCTTGGGTTCGTTGCTTACTATTTTTGCGTCCTTTTTGTCTTTGAGTTTCAACGTGATATTTATGTTTACGAAAATGACATTGACTCATTCAAAATAGGGTTTAATAAGTTAATTTAATTACTAAATTAACTAATTACTAAAAATCCCCTCTTACATTGACTAGAACTAGGAGAACACAATACTTGGTCAAATCTAAAATATTTCGTAAGAATTTCATTTTTCCCCTTTAAATTAATTAATTAAATTTAAAATTTAATTAAATAATTTACCTAGGATAACTATTAAATTTACCCTAAAGCATTGGAATAAAAATTAACCCTTTTGGACAATCTTAGGTTAAGTACTAGGATGCTTCTTAAGTTGTACTAGGTTACTGTAAGAATTTCCATTCGACCCCTTTAATTTAATTAAATAGATGGATAATTTAATTAATTAAGTGACTTAGTGTAATTACTAAAGTAAAATTAAGTCGTTATAACCATAACTAATCCTTTCAACCATCCCAGGTTAGGTACTAGGTTGTCTTTTTCTTGTTTTAACCGAAATCTTGATATTGCTTCTTGATATCGGTTTTTCCCATTTAAATTAAATAATTAAGTTGATAAATTAATTAATTAATTAGACTAGAATAATTACTAAATTACCCTTAAGTAGTTAGGATCTTAACTAACTCTTTCGACCATCCAATGTTAGGTACTAGGTTGTCCCTTTCTTGTCTTAATCCAAAATCTTAAAATTTACTTTTTCTTTTCGGTTTTAGTCCATTAAAATAAATAAATTAATTTTTTAAATTAATTAATTAGGAAACCTAGGAGAATTACTAAAGTAACCCTAAGTTGTTAGGACCATAACAAACTTTTTTTGGACCTTCCTTGGTTAGGTACTAGGTTGTCTCTTTAACTAGTACTAGGTTATTATCAAACCGGTTTTTTGTCCTAGGTTTTCGGGTGCACTAATGGGTCCAATTTTGTTAGTACTACGTTATTTTGTTATTTAGGGAAGTAGGTTAGATTCTAGAATTTTTAGGGATGTGAGGCCCACATTGAGTGGTCCCTTGTGCACGTTTTCCCCCCTAACTACCTTAACCGAATTTGGTTAGGGTGGTCCCCTCCTTTGGAAGCTTCTTCACATGTCTTTCACATGTGCTTGCACAATGGTTGGTTTCACTTTCCTAAAAAACTATTATTTATGTTTCATTTGGGAATGTATACTTATTGTCCCAAGGATCCTCACTATGTCCTTGGAAACTATCTTATCTACATGATCATTTTAAATGATCATGTTCTATGGTACTAGGATTGACACTTGGAAGCCTTGTACTTTGTGTGCAAATACTAGAAAATATATGTTTTTAGCATAGGGTCTTTATTGCAGGTACATTTCTTAAACAAGCTCATTAATTTTAGAAAATTGGCTAACACGGTGAAAGCCAATATTTTCTAATATGCCCAATATTTTGCTTATTTGGGTATTATGTAGAAATTGGCTAATACCCTTTAACCAATTTTCTATACTATACCCAATATTTCTTAATATTGGGCATTGGGATGCGTATGTACCACCAATGCGCATTCTTAACGACCTATTGGGATCTTCACTAGACATGTTATTTTCCGAAATATCACACTTACAGAACTTCCGTGCAACTGGCTAATTATAGGGTGAATGTGAAATTCATCCCACGTACTAACCTTACCCTTAAAAGTTTGTTTACCTATTTTTTGTTTTATTAGGTTGGTTAAAAATGTTTACCCAATCCTTAACTCTGAATCAAAACTTCCCTCTCCCAAAATATCTTCTCTAGAAACCTCCATTAAAAGTGAAGTTCAAGGTCAGCTTGTAGATTGGATTCCCATGTGTCCTTCACAAATTTTTAGTTGGTTATTCATATAATAAAGGTATGGTTATCCTTCATATCTAGTTAATATATCGTCTAGAGAGTTCTGTTCAAAGCTTCCAAAGAAGTTCCATGATCAAATCTTCTTCTTCAATTTAGCCATGGGTTCTTTCTCAAATTGATTTCAAAAGAATAATATAAATGATTTCATGATTATACACTTATTTAGACGTGATTTTCAATCTAATTGCATGATAAACATATGCTCTCTCACAAACTCTATTTTAGCCTATTTGTGGATTTATGATCTTGATCTCATGTATATCGAATTGTAATTAAATTATGTTAATATGATTATACCTACTGCCTATTATGTGGATTGATGATGAATTGTTGAGGAATGATCCATGAGGGCCAAGTTTGAATGTTTTGAATAACGCTAGTCTATCATGTAGTAACTTGTGATGTTGACGGTAGGATGGTTTTTATGTGACTCGATTATAGTGAATTGTATTATATACTACCTATATATGAAATGTGATGATAATTAGGTATAATTGATCCAATATGAACAATTTAATTTGTAAATATTGATTTAGGTTCTTCTAGCCTATGGACTTGATATGGCGAAGTATATAATGTGATCTTTATTCTAGTGTAGATGAAGCATGATTAGATATGATGTTTTAAATTTTTAGTTACTGCCCTCAATGTATATTATTGAGAAAATATGATTGATGATCAAGACTAGGGAAATCGGTTGATAATCTATAACTCTCTACTTTCTAGTATGTATCTCATGTATCGTATTAGGTTGTAGTATAATCTTGTAATAATTTGTACAGGATTTATTTCATGATTAAATAACATTTAACTACTGCCCTATGCATGTATTGTTAATGAAAAAGTTTTATTTATTAAGGTTAATCAAAAGGTTGATGAATTGGTAAAGTCTACTATCGTCCTCTACTTTGTATATTATTGTAGTTGATGAAGCATTCTATGGCATTGTTTGGTATGGTCCACTTATGGTGGTTGTGTTTATTATATATATATATATATATATATATATATATATATATATATATATATATATATATATATGTTTACTATGTCCTGGAAAATTTATGAATATATGAGTTTTTGGTTATGATGATCACACTATGTTTAACTTTTGCGTAGTCTTCTATTCTAGTCGTGAATCTAGGATATGTAACTAGTGTTATAAGAATGTAAATGGCTATGCTAAGATCATGTGCAAGTGCTGAAATTAATGTTAAGGATTGATGACCCCTACCCATGTACCCCTATGAGAATGTGGGAATAGCTAATGTTAGGAGTCTTAAAGTGTAACGTGAAGTTAAACTGCCTCCTATGCTAAATTCAGTTGTGTGGTATATTATTTTTTGTGAATCGTGGTCTTAAGAGTGTGGCCGCATCAATGTGTTGTTTATAGCAATTATTTGATCATGTTCACCAATGTACACACACTCACACATTATGCATGTTTACAATGTAACAAAGGGTCATGGTGTCTAATGGAAGGTAGTTTTCATTTTCAGTAAATGTCTACTACTATGCATGTAACGTAAATATATGTGAAGTTTGTCATGTATTCCTTACCTATGATGACATGATAGGTTTAATAGTATGGGAAAGGGTATGGGACCTTGTCTATGCATTGCACATGTGTTCCTTGACAGGATAGTTCCTAGGATGTTCTTACAAGTACATGAATATGAGTGTATGAAAATGTTATGAATGTGACTTATATTCTAGATATTAAATATATGATATGATGAAGTATGAATGTGCATAGTGTCTTGGTGTGTTTATATGAAAGGATTGCTCATATAGTTATACCGATAGACTAATGCATTGTTACATGAACATGTGTAACATTTTTGTGTTATGTGAAAGGTTTTGTCACATATATGTATAAATACACATGTATGAATATCTAGTCAATAAAGGGACGTTAAAAGGTGTGCTCATGTGTACCCTACAGTTAGATAGGTACTTACATATTCTATGTCCATGTGAAAGGGTTTCTCACATGATTTAGGTTGATGAAATTTCATCTATGACCTATGAGCTATGTATATGAGGATATGAATCTCCTAAGACTAATTTTATAATATAAAGTTAATGAAGGCTTTTTGATTAAAAGGGAACTTAGCTTAGCACCGAGTGAACTTGAAGATGAGGGGTGTTCCTTCCCATTATAGGAAGGTAGGTCACCATAATCCTCATGAGGTGGATAATTACAATGACTCAAGAGGCATAAAGAGTGTTCCATAAGTGAATAACCATAACGCCCCATTTTTCATAAAGAGGATTTTTACATGTACCTTTAAATTCCATAACTATGTTAGTCACATAGGATCTAGCAAATGAATTCATTAACATGCCAACATGTGTTAATGTTCTACCTTGGATAGGTAAATGACAAATTCCATGTAGCACCCATGGTATTAGTGTCAATTAAGGCTATAGATTCCCTAAAGTCAAATTGACGGTGGAAGTAAAGAAAAGAGTCTAACTAGGATAACATAAGGGTAGTTAATTGATGAAAGTGGGGGTATGCGACTTCACCTTTTCACTGTACAGGTGTCTCTTGAAGGAAGTCCTAGGATGGTGTTCTAATGAATGTATATATGTATATGTTCCTTATGCATGACTTTGTAGTAATTATCTACTTGTTATGCAAAAATATGCATGGTATGAGTCTATATGATGTGATCTTATTCTTACATGCTCTATTATTGTCTTATTGACTATATGATGAAGGTCTTATTGACATGAATGAAGTTGTCTTCACTTACTTTTTGATCTATGAAATAGAGTGTTAACGATTGTGGTCTCATGATAGGTTTACTGAGTATGTGGGAGGTTATGGGCTTTACATGTACATTGTACTAGTGAACTTATATTGGGATTGTGAGTAAGTTTGTACAAGGCTTTATGTGAAGTGAAGTAAATAGATGTGAAAATTAATGCAGCTTACAGTAATGTTCTTACGGTCTTCGCTTATATGTATCTTTGATATATTAAACTTCTATGAAGGTATGTGTTGGCTTAAGTAAGTGGTATGTATGGTTTTCCTTGTGGCCTTAATGTGATGCATTGCACCAAGTATCACTAGAGGGTTACTTGGGAGGTTAATAAGTTTAAAGAAGAAGTTCACTGTAAAAAGGAAATAGCTCACTGTAAATTGACCCCAAATGTGTCTTAAATTCTATGTGTGATTTTATATGATGTTTTGGCCTTTTAATATGCCTATATGTAGTACGAAAATTGTATAAATGCTATTGTATAAAGGTTTTATGAAGTCTTTTCAAAAGAAGGCATGAAGTATCATTTCAAGAAAATCTCACTTTTAAGCCCATGTTTTTGCATAATTGCCATACTTAGTCCATTCTTGTACAACTCCATTCTTCTATACGTTTTACACAAAGTGTATGTTATGTATGCATAAAATATGTATTTAATGGTGAGGATCTTTATATGTCATTCCCAAGATCAAGTAAAGGAATGCTTATGTTCAAAGATTTCCTAAGTTGTGTGTTTACTGTAAAGTTTTTTTTTATTATTCTAATGTATTATATTATAAGGGACATCTGTCACGACTCGAATTCTGGAATCCAAATCGCAACCGGCGTCGTTGACCTATCAGAGCTCGCAGACAAGCCTCTTCTTGCATTCACTACAATCATACGGTTATTTTTAGAGGAAATTTAAAACTTTTTAAACGGATGAAGTATTTATAGGCTTCATATAGTAGTTACATAGTTTCATCATATACTAAGCTCAAAATAAAGAAATAACCATCTATCATAAGAGTCAATTCGAAATAGTAGACGAATATATCATAAATAGTTTGCCAAATACGGGATTATTACAAAGCTTCGAAATGGAAGTACGAAGGAAACGCTAGGGACAACATTAACTAGCTATGTTTAAGCCTAAGGCTAGCCTAAAAGTGTTGCATCCTCGATATCAAAAGGACCTACCAAATGGTCTTGAGATCGTTGATGTCCAAACCGTTGCAAGTGTCGTCAATATGTCCTTTAACCTGTACCTATAAAAATGGTAAATAGAAGGGGGTCAGTACACCACTTGTACTAAGTATGGGTGTATCCACACATACACATAAAGCTATGGATGATCAATGAAAGCTCTTCCTATGAAACATGCCATTTTTGGAAAGTCTTGTCATTATAATTTCCTAATTCATTAATTGTTAACTCTAGTATGAATATTGTGTATTTTAATGCATTCAAAGATCATAACTCATTTTCTATATGACTAAAAAACATTAGTATCATGAACATAATTTTAGAACCACTCGGGCGAGGATTTATAAATTTGCTAACCCCAACCCGAGAGCTCATTGATCTTTAGTTTAGTTTTATTTTCAGTCTTATTCTTCTGTGTAGTTCAGTAATTCATTTGGTCCTATCTTTACTACAAGTGCAATGATTTATTGTAGTCGCATACCCATAATGAATCAAGTAAGTAATCCAAAGACTAAGGAATGATTCCCCTATCTTATAGTGAGTCATTCTTTACATTATATATTCATTGCATTTCATAAGCCATTCTATACTGGCCGTGCAATTTATTACACTACTTTCATGTTAGGGATGTTTTGAGGTATTTAATTAACATTGCTTTCTACTTCCCTGTATTGGCATAATATAAGAAGTCATTATAAGCCAATCTTATTTGGATGTGCCCATTATTTGCTGGAACTTCATGAGTGTGATATTGGAACTTGACATTCTTAAGCACTTCATCATTGCTCACTATAAACATACGTTTCATCAGCAGCAACATTCTCACTTTCATAGTGACATCATTAGGAATAAGATCATGCGACCTTAACATGAAATCATGTGTCTCCCCTATACTGAAAAGAGGTGATTCACCAATAAATATGAATCTTAAACCATGTGAGGTACTCATGGAATCCGGTGTCTGTCCCACACCGAAAATCGGTGATCCCCGGCTATGGCGAATCCACATCTAGGGACCTATGGTAATTAATAAAGTGCCCCTAAATCATTGGGAAAAAAATTAAGTCTTTTGGACAATCCTAGGTTAAGTACTAGGATGTTTCTTAAGTTTTACTAGGCTAGTGTAAGAATTTTTGTTTAACCCCTTTTATTTAATTAATTAAATTTATAATTTAATTAATTAAGTGAACTAGGAAATTACTAAAGTACCCTTAAGTCGTTATAACCATAAGAAACCCTTTGGATCATCCTAGGTTAGGTACTAAAATATTTTTTTTCTCGTCTTAACCAAAATGTGGAAATTTCATTGTGATTTCGGTTTTTTCCTTTTAAATTAATTCATTAACTGTTCTAAATTATTTAATTAAGTAAAATAGGGTAATTACTATACCTATGTTTTTTGGACCATAACCAACCTTTTGGACCATCCTAGGATAGGTACTAGGTTGTCTCTTCAACTAGTTACTAGGTTAGTGTCACACGGTTAAGTCTTTGGTTGAGCGGTGAACTAAATAGTTTATTTCGTTTAGTCCTAGGTTAGTTAGCTATTTAGGGACGTATGTTAGAGTATAGTATTATTTAGAGAGCTAGGCCCCACATGGAGTGGTCCCTTGTTCACGTTTCCCCCAAAATTCCCTTATCGAATTCGGTTATGGTGGTCCCCTCCTTCGGCCGCTTCTTCACATGTCTTGTTCATGTGCTTGGACATAAGTTTGTTTTACTTTCCTAACTAACTATTATTTATGGTTCATTTGGGAATTTTTACTTATTTTCCCAAGGACCCTCACTATGTCCTTGGGCACTGCTCACTCTACATGATCATTTTGAATGGTTATGTACTTAGGGTACTAGGCTTGACACTTGGATGTCTAGTACCTAATTTGTTTGCAACTGATGAATTTCTCAATTTTAGCTTACGCTCTTCCTTGTAGTTGCATTTCATATACAAGCTCATTAATATTTTGATATATGGCTAACACCCTTTAGGCCAACATTTTCTAGTATGCCCAATATTTTGCTTATTGGGTATTATTTAGAAATTGGCTATTACCCCTTACCCAATTTTCTATACAATTATAATATTTCTCAATATTGGTCATTGGCATGCCTATGTATTCCCAATACACATTCTTAAAGACCTATTGGGCTCTTTCACTAGATATAAAATTTTCCAGAATTTGACATTATCCCTCCTTAGGTATATTCGTCCCTTCATGACACTACACATCATTTAATCAAACAGGGTGATTTTCGAAAATACTTTAACATGCTTGAAACTTTACTCTCTTTGAATATTTGATTAACACTTATTCTGGATGATACATATTACTCAAGCTTATCTAAAGCTTCATATTTGAGATTGAGGAACTTTCTTCTAAATCACAGTTAACTTAATGCACATCACAACTCATGCAACACAAAAATCATGTCTACGGTATACAAAAATAGCAACATGAATTCATTTAACTCACATAGTGCAATTATAAGACATACAATGAGGGACTTACAACACCAAAACCATTAAAACTCTTAAACATAGAGTTTCTTAAACATAAACCTGACTTACGAAGAGTATATCTAACCTCTTAGATAACATCTTGTTGGCCTTAAGATTTGAACCTAATGACGCCCAACTTAATTTCCAAGGTTCTTGCCACTATGCCATCTACTTCTCTACATACTTCTTCAGCCTTAAGACTATCTCGTGTGGGAGTACTACCTAGAAATGGTTCATGTAAGATCTTAGGAAGTAAGTCAAATCGATTAGGCACCAAAGTATTACCATAGACAAGGTAGATCTTAGATCTAATAAAGCATAAATAGGAAGGGAGAAGACAAGCAAGTTACCATTATCCACATCCGCAGACTTCTATTGTTCCTCCTTTCCTTTCAATGTATAGAACAAGTTTCTCTTGGGGGGGGGGGTCGTCTATGACATTTGGCAAAGGGTGAACATCTGCCTTGGCCTATTGGATTTGAACCACACCGTTCTTATTTTAACCCAAATTATTTGGAAATTGAATCCTTACTACCCTGTTTCTATTGTCTATTATAGCATAACACTTATGAAGCTAACCCATGTCTAAGCCATAATCTTGAGTTGGTATGCAAACAACTTATCCTTATCTCCTCACTAATAATCATAGCAGGCTTGTAGACATTACCATGCATTCACCTCCATGCGAAAAAACAACAATCACCACACGTCTTTCATCCATGTTGGGCATTTCCATAATGGCCCCTTCTTAGGAAGGCCAGATCTTGAGTGTGGCGCCTTACACCACATGGTCATCCTAATTCTTCTGTGTATTCTTCTACGCGTTCACACAAGAAGAAATTAGATTTTTACAATGACAAAAAGTGTCAGAGCTCTAGATAGCACGATAAAGAGTTGAAGAAGGGAATATTTCCTGTCATTGGGTAGTCTCTAAGTCACCATTTTGGCGCGCTTCACAATAATTAGTCAGAAACTACGTAGCGTGGTTCTGTTGAGAATTAGATCCTATGTTATTTAACTTCATGCTTCGATACCAATTTTTTCACCACACGAATTCTGGAATCCGAATCGCAACCGGCGTCGTTGCCTCTTAGAGGTCGCAGACAAGCCTTGGTTAATTTTAGCGGAAAATCTAAAAATTTAAAATGTATGAAGTATTGATAGACTTCATATAGTATATACATAGTTTAATCATATACTAAGCTCAACATAATAAAACAACCATCTATCATAAGAGTCAATTCGAAATGGAAGATGAATATATCATAAATAGTTTGCCGAATACGGCCTTATTACAAAGCTTGGAAATAGAAGTACAAAGGAAAGACTAGGGACAAAATATACTAGCTATATCTAGACCTAAGTCTATACTAAACTGTAGCATCATCGAAATCAAGGGGACCTACCAAATAGTCTCGAGAACGTGAAGTCCGAACCGCTGCAAGTGTCGTCAATCTATCATCTGAGCTGCACCAATAAAAATAGTAAATAGTAGGGTGTTAGTACACTAATTTTACTAAGTATGGCTGTATGCACACATACACATAAAGATATGAATGATCAATGACAATTCTTCCTAAGCAACATGCCATTTCTTGAAAGTCTAGTCATTAGACTTTCGTAATTTATTAATTGTTAATTGAGTAATGAATATGATGTGTTTTAATTCATTCAAAGAACACAACTCATTTTCTATATGATTACAAGATATTAGTATCATCAACATAATTTTTGAACCACTCGGGCGAGGATTTGAAAATTTTCTAAACCCCAACCTGAGAGCTCATTGATCTTTACTTAGTTTCGTTTTCAGTCTTTTTCTTCTTGTTGTTGTGTAGTTCAATAATTCATTTCGTCCAATCTTTTACTTACAAGTGTAATTACTCATTCTAGTCCCATACCCACAATAAATCAAGTAAGTAATCAAATGATTAACGAATGATTTGCCTACCTTATAGTGAGACATTCTTAAAAATATATATTCATTGCATTTCATACGGCATTCTATATTGGCCGTGCCATTAATTTCATTACTTTCATGATAGGGAATTTCTGAGGTATTTAATTAACATTGCATTCTAATTCCCTTTATTGGCATCATGTAAGAAGTCATTATAAGCCAATATTATTTGGTTGTGCCCATTATTTGCTGAAACTTCATGAGTGTAATATTTGCAATTGACATTCTTAAGATCCTCATTATTACTCACTTTGAACATACGTTCCATCATCATCATCATTCTCACTTTCATAGTGACATCATCAGGAATAAGATCATGCGATATTAACACGAAATCCAGTATCTCCCTCACACTAAAAAGAGGTGATTCATTTGTAAAAATGAATCTTAGACCATGTGAGCTACTAATGGAATCTGGTGTCTGTCCCACACCATCCATGTCAAATGTTCACTTCACACCGAAAAGTAGTATCTCACGACTATAGTGAACCAATAACATATCATGAGCATTAACTGAACATAGATCAATTGAGTTACACATGAAATCTTGTGTCTGCCCCACATCGAAAAGGGGTGGAATCACCGACCAAGGTGAAACTGTACATGCCTAGCTCACTTAGGTGGAAACCACTTGCTAGTTCCTATGTTGGCTAGACATAGTTCGAATAATAGGGACATAATTAGACTACTAATCCACCTTAATGGTAGCCTCATCGCCTGAGAAGTCCACGTGCAAGCACATGCTCATAACTAGTCTATCGGTGCTATGCTTACTTTTATTTTCTTTTTTTATCTTTAGAGTTGACTCAAGCATTATGGAAGTTTGGTTCTACATTGAGATTTAGGTACTCTTCTTATGACCTGTCATCCTTACTTTACATTGATGAAATGTGAATTGTCCTTACATATCATCCTTAATTTACATTGATGATTGTGAATTGTCCTTACATATCGTCCTTACTTTACATTGATGAATGTGAATTTTCCCTACATATCATCCTTAGGTGTCAAAAAGACTAGTCTCACATGTTATAACACCTTCATTCGTGAGTATACTTTTAACATATTAACTTAGATATGAGTAAGACTAATCTTGCTTTCTTTAACACCCCATTCTGGTAACTTACTTAATTTAGACCATTTTAATTATGTTATAACTAACGTTACTTAATTACTTTAGTGTAGTAGCTTTAGTTCATCGTTTATGGACGATGAGAACTTCTTTCAACGAGTTACACATGTTCATAGTTCATTCTTGTAGAGCATGTTGGGAGTTGTTCTAATGATTGGCATGCCCTTGTCTATGGATTCATTGAGTTACTTTAGAAGTGCTTATAATATAGTTGATACTCTTACTACACAAGAATTGGCATATGATTAGTCTTGTCTCAAGATTTGGGATGTTAAACCAGTAAGCCATTCTTATTGGCATAAGCCAATTTTATGAATGTTCGTATTTTAATCTAATATGTATGAATCCTTAGCCAATCTTTCGATCTTTTACAGAAGCGCTTAAAATTAACATGCATTCATTTTAACCAAATACTGTTAGCCAATTTTATTGAAATGAGATAACCAATTCGTTAAAGATGTGATTTCATAAAGATACTTTTTAAACAATCTTAGTTCATGACTTTAGGGTAACGTTTTTAAGACATATTGGATAGCATCAATTTATAGGTTGATAACTTTAGTATCCTCATAACGTTACAAAACAGCATGTCAACATTCGTCACACTCACATAAACATTTGACATTTACGGATGTAACTAACATATGATCGGTTCTTAATTTACCTTGTAAACATTAGCTTCATACAATCTTAAAATAATAGGTTCATGAAACATTCATCATTCAAGAACATTACACATAAAATCAGCCAGCAACACATACCAACGACATGATCTCTAACCTATTGAACATTGAAATCGAAAAGGATACTAGGGACAAGGAGTTCGACAAGAACGGGAACAACCCTAGTTTCAAGATATTTGAATCGTTGGAAAGAAAGTTCTCTTGGAGAAAGAAGTCCAAGAGAGTAAACCACACCTTATGTAGAATTTAATCTATGAAGACCACCTTATACGAAACTTTGAAGAAAGCCTTGAAAATGTCTAAGGGAATCAATGGAATTTTATGTTTCTCTTTCGTTCACTTGCTTACTGTTTTCTGTCCCCTTTTATATGTGTTTGATCATTATTTTTTAGGTTTAGGAACTCATATTGACTCATCCAATTAAGGATAATAAGTTTATTAAATAAATAAATTAATTAATTACCAAAATGTCCCTCCTAGATTTAGTAGAACTAGGAAAACATAATACTTGATCAAATCTTAAAATTTTCCTAAAAATTTCGTTTTGCCCCTTTAAATTAATTATTTAAACTTCTATGTAATAAATTAATGTACCTAGTGTGACTAATAAAGTGTCCATAAATCGTTGGAACAAAAATTAACCCTTTTGGACCATCCTAGGTTAAGTACTAGGATGTTTCTTTAGTTGTACTAGGCTAGTGTAAGAATTTCGGTTTGACACCTTTAATTTAATTAATTAAATTTCTAATTTAACTAATTATTTTACCAAGGATAATTACTAACTTACCCGTAGGTCGTTATAACCATAACAAACCCTTTGGATCATACTAGGCTAGGTACTAGGATGCTTCTTTTTCTTTTCTTAACCGAAATCAAGAAATTTCTTTGTAATATCAGTTTTTCCCTTTTATATTAATTAATTAAGCTGATATATTAATAAATTAAGTAGACTACTTTAATTATTAAATTATAAGCAACCTTTTTGACCATCCTAGGTTAGATACTAGGTTGTCTCTTTATCTAGTTACTAGGCTAGTGTCACCCGGTTAAATCTTAGGTTGTCGGGTGCACTAATTTCATTATTTAGTTTTGTAATAGGTTTCTTAGATATATAGGGAAGTAGGTTAGAGTCCAAAATAAGTTGGCGAGCGAGGCTCCACATGGAGTGGTCCCTTGTTCATGTTTTCCCAAAAATTCCCTTACCGAATTCGGTTAGGGTGGTCCCCTTCTTTGGCCGCTTCTTCACATGTATTACACATGTTATTGCACATTGGTTAGTTTTGCTTTCCTTACTAACTATTAATTATGGTTCATTGTGGAATGTTAATTATTGTCCCAAGGACCCTCACTATGTCATTACGCACTACTCACTCTACATGATCCTTTTAAATGGTTATATACTTAGGGTACTAGGCATGACACTTGGATGTCTAGTACCTAATGTGTTTGCAACTGATTAATTTCTCAATAGCTAAGGGTCTTCCTTGCAGGTACATTTTCAAAAGAAGTTTATTAATATTTAGATATATTGATAACACCCTTTAAGCCAATATTTTCTAATATAACCAATATTTTCTAATATGCCCAATATTTATCAATATTGGGCATTAGAATGCCTATGTATCCCCACTACGCATTCCTAAAGACCTATTGGACTCTTCACTAGATATAAATTTTTTTCCAAAAAATTATAACGTCCCCCTAAAGTACTCTTATGATGTTGACTCTTTACATGCAATTGATGTGTCATTGTCGGTAATCACTTAATGTATTATGGCGATTTGTGTAGTTTATTTATCTGAAGTGTAATCATATCTATCTATTTGTGAAATAAAGTGAAAGTATGTGTTCTTTCGATGTATGTTAGGAGATCATTTAGACTATGCCTATGTGTTTATATATGTAGCATTATGGTTGATGCATTGTTGGTCCTACTTGATCATATAAGTCAATGATGGTTATATTGATGATGATATGCTAGTGTATAGGATGACCAAAAGATGATAATGGTTATTCCTAAGTGTCTCAAAGAATGACATGTGATATGTGTTAAATTGAAGTACATCGTGGCTTGTCTTGATTGGATTGTGTCCCTTAGATGATGCATATATGAATATGAATATGAGATGTATTGACTTAAGATGCTAAAACCTATTAGTCTTGTAAGTAGGAATGACATGAGACGTTGAATGATGTTAAGAGGGTCATTTATGTGAAACATTAAACCTAGTGGTAAGGTTATGAATATTGAAGTCGACAGTCGTAATGGTATCCTTCAAGTAAAGGAATCATAGACTTAAGATTTATTGTCTTGAACAACATCATATCAATCCTAAAGAAAATTCATTATGAGCTTCTAGTTGCCATTGTAGCGTAGTCCGAGTGGACCTCTTTTGTAGGGTATATGTGATTGGATTATGGAGTCGATATAGAACCCCTTTATATGAACTAATGCAAATTACTCTATGAGAACAAAGGCTAGCACCGAGTGCGTGTGGTAAGGAAAGTAGTTCTATTTAAAGGATAATACTAGAGTACAAAGCACTCCCTTCATATTCCTTAACCATGTGCGTAGATGGAATTTGTCCAAGTTCTACCATTGGCAAGTGGAACACCCTCATTGGAGTAGATTAGAACTCCGAATTCCATGCTTTTCTACCATGGTCTATGTCAGATATTGCCTATTCTCATTATATGGGATACCTACTAGCATTAGAGAAGTAATATAGTGTTTAGATGCTGGTATGGGACGCTATCTAGACATTTCAAAATATTCTTTGAAAGGGTTAGTTGGAGTCCCTAGGCCTTGTCCAATACCATTACGTGAATATCTTTATGTTGTGAAAGAGTCTTAAAATGAACTAATGAATGTAATGATTTAACTTAAGAAAGTATGTCAAATGAATAAGTACTTATCTAGAGTAGTTAAGGGTTGTATTTTTAAGGGGTGAAGGGGGCATAGGAATTGTCATTTCTTATATTACCTAGATAAGTCTTAAGAATGACTCTAGTTTGTGAAGATTGTTGATTATGTAGACCTTATCCAAACATAGGTATTCATAAGGATTAATTAGGTAATATTGAAGAGGTCAATCATGGATGTTATCTCTTGATTAACTTAAGTAAGTCTTTTTATAGCCTTTTGAAGGAGAATGTCATATTATCTATGTATTGATGTATTAAGTGAGAATGATTCAATATTAGGTAGTCTATTGGATCTCTTAAGTTTGAGTGTAAGGGATTGTATTGACGGTTTCTTCACAACTCACTCATGTGAACCTTATATAAAAGTTTTTAGGAGGATCTTATGTTCATGTGTTTGATGTATTTGTAGTTGATTTATGTGAAGTATGTTCATATCTATCTACATGTGAAGTAATGTGTATGTGTTCTTATATATATGCTCTTACTGTTGATGTATGGTTGTTCCTAGTTTACTATATGAGTCTATTATGGTTATACTGATGATGATATGGTAGTGTATAGAATGACAGAAAAATGATAAAGATTATTCCTATATTTCTCAAAGAATGGCATGTAAATATGTGTTAAACTGAAGTATATTGTATATTCTCTCGACTGACTTGTATATCTTACTTGATGCATGTATAAATATGAATATTATATGTCTTGACCTAGGATTCTAAAGCCTCTTAGTCTTGTATGTATGAATGACATGAGACCTTGGATAGTGTTAAGAGGGTCCTTTATGTGAAACCTTAAACCTAGTGGTAAGGTTATTGAAGTCGAAAGTCGCTATGGTATCCTTCAAGTAAATGAATGATAGAATTAATGTTGATTGTCTTGAACGATATCATATCGATCCTTAGGGAAGACATTATGTGCCTCTTGTCACCATTGTAAGGTAGACCTAGTTAGACTTTGGTTCAACATACTGATGGGTCCTATATTTGGACTCATTTTTTGTTTTATTTAGATAGGGTTTTTGTTCTCAAATGCTTGTATTGTACCAATAATTTTATGTAAAACCTTCGATTTCCATGTATTTGTGTTGAGGAACAAATCATTAACACTAACTTGCAAAAACGAACAAAGCGAGCTTAAAGAGAGAAGAAATGAAGTCCTGGTGATCGCCAAGTTCTTTTAATGAGTCGCCTAATAGCCTCTTGACTGCCTAAAGTTCTATTGTGCCGAACCCTAAAGGAGAAATTCAACTTGGCGAGAGAAAGGAGTGTTTATCATGGTTTTGAATGGTTCTTCGAAGTAGTGTTGGACTGTTAAAAGTTACAGAATTTGAGGTGCGGAAGGCAAAAGAAAAAGAACGACAGAACTAACCAAAGGGAAAATCACTGAGCTGATCGGCAAGCTCAACTTACTTCATAGAATGGTCTTTTGCAATATATTTTACATACTATAAATACTTTTTTCATCGGATTTCCCTTTGCAACATATTTTTTGCTACTATAAATATATTTTAAAACATTTAAGTATCAAATTTTATTCTGAACATTCATTAGAGTATCTTTTGAGTTTGGACTCTTGAGTATTGAGACTAAGTTTTCCTTATCTTTGAAGAATTGAAATTTTCTAGTTTTGAGAAATTGAAAGTGGGTCTTTAAGATAATTATATGGGGAGCCAATGCTCCAAAGAACGGGGGGAGAGACATTCTAAAGTGAGGCAAAGTCAAAGGAAAAAGTCCATAATCTAAATATAAATCTCGTCTTTGAGGGGTTCCTTACCACTTTGCCCCTGAATGACTTAACGTGGTTGCTCGGATAAGTGATTTACAATACAACCCACATGTGTATTGAGTCATGAGACCTCATTGACAAGAGCGACATAAGTATTTCTGCTTGTTTGTTCTTTGTCTTTATAAACAACACAATAATTCCATCCCAGAACGATTTCATCCTCCGCCACCTTAAGGAGGCATCTGTTGGAATGATAATGTCAAGGAAAAGCATCATATAGGGATCTTTATAGAGAAGAAGATGACTATTAGGGTCAAGAAGCACCAGACCTCCCTGCCATTGCCAAAATTATTTACTGAGTCGTGTCGGTGTGGTGGAGTTTCCCAAGACGCTACTAGAGACTTTAAGATTATCCTTTCATCCTCCACAGCCACCTGTCATATTGAGTCTTTGTACACTAAGTAGGATGCCAGTGGGAGGAGAGAAGCTCTGGTGGATACATCTATAGAGGTAGATAATGATTTCATACTTGTATAGGAATACTGGCCTACTTCGGCCTCTGGCCCTTCAGGTATATCTGATCCTACTTCTCTTCACAGGATCTTGGTTCTTTATCCTATTCCCAGCTCACCGAGATTACATAAGATATGATCATGAAAATGGGTCACCTGGTCAATTCAGCTAATATGAGAGCCTATTGACTAGAGGCATCAATTTCATAGATGATTAAGAGTTCCATTATTGCTGCGCGGACCCCTCTTCAGACTTCGATTGGCGATTTAATGGCGAGAGTCCTTATGAGAGTTGACAAGGGGAGTCTTCCGAGCTTACGACTATGAAAGCCA